>NW_027533259.1:4224958-4231482 GCF_008692635.1 Crocuta crocuta | reverse complement strand
CCCTCCCAACCCACCCCCAGTGTATTTAGAGATGCGAGACCAACCTTTAACAAATGTGACTTGGTAACATGAGGAGTCTTCCATATGTGTTATTATTATGACACATCTGGATTTTTAAAAGTGGGGGTGGACCACCAGCTAATCACAGGTTGTGAATGACTAGGGAAGATAAGGCTTATTAACTGAACGGAAAATCCTTTTCTATTCGAGTCTTCTAGAAACTAGACTTTAATCAAGGGCAATCATTTAAAAGGGCAAGCCAGAAGAATTGTCAGCCCTCACCAGTAGAGACTGCTATATATCTTGTATGGTGTGGAGGGTTTGCTACGAAGTGCCATTCATCTTCAGAAATTCATGGCATACCACTTGACGCAAAGAAGTAAAACACCTTGAATTATGCCGTATCCTTGGGCAAAATGCCAGGAGGATGACAGTGTTTGCTTGGTTAACATTTAACTGTCTCTCTCCCTAAGACTGATTTTTAATAAAAAGTTTGCCGAGCTATATGTTCTGTAACCCAAAGATAAATTTAAAAGATACCTGATTTACAAGGAAATATACTGCAAAGTGCAAAACGGATGCTCCAATGTAATTTCATGCTCCCCTTGCCTCCAGCTGATTATGGCAAATTAAATTTTGTTCTAATCAACACAAGCTATTGGAGTGTATGCCAAATGCTGCAAAAAATGTATTCTTGCAATTTGTGGATCATGTGACTTTTGTGAAGATGCTCCTTGCTGCAGTTCTTACCAACTTTACTCATTTAGGCTTTCGAGTGCATTTCAAGTACATTTAATTTTTGAAAATGTTCTGCTGCAGACTGCTCATTCACACCAGGAGAGTTTCCAAGTTAATTCAGCTCACCCTTCCTTGAAAGCTTCATCAGTGTTGAAAATGATTAAGTTCAGGAAAGGATACTCTGATAGTAAAGTAAATCCCTAGGAATAAGATGGAACAGATTTTTTAAAAGCATAGGAAGACAGCCTTTCCTCCAAGCCGCTGTTTCTCCAACAGCGAGAAGGGACAGCTACAAATAGATATGACAGTGGAGATGCCTTTTCAGGGGCTGTTATCATTATTATTATGCTTTCCTAAGCAAAGGCAGTGGGAGTGCAAGCCTGGCTTGTGAGGAGCTGGTTCAGAGCTCAAGGGAAGTGAGCAATCAGCTTGTGAAGACACAGATGAGTGAGTGAGAAGAGGGGCAGAGTTTTCGCCTTCCTGCATAAAGTGGGGGGAGGTTTCAGGGGCTGGGAAGAGGAGAGATCATAGGGGTTAAAGCTTTTAGCCTTATGTTTGCCTCAGCTTGTACAAATGTCCTGCCCCTCCTCAGAAGACACCAGACACTGGCTGCCAAGTTCATGCTTAAGAGAAAACCACATCTATTTAGAGAAATACCAACTGGTTAGTGACATTGGCCAGAAATTAAAGTGACACAAAAAACCTGCAGCACATATTAAAATATTTTTAAGTGTACACACTAAAGATAGAAAGCCAGCATTTTCCATGAGCTAAATCCTCAAAAAGGAGAAATTGTTGTGCAAAGGAAGAAACATCCAGTAATGCATCCAGTTTTATTTACTAGGTAACTATAGTACAGATCTTGCACTTAAAACTAGTTTTGAAAGATATCCTGTCCATGCCGTAAGCTCCACTGTTTAGCTATTGTGGTTTTTTTTCCCAAGGATAGTAGAAGAGTGGCTTTAATTATTACACTGGAAGTATAAACATTTATATGTTTAGCAGTTCTACTTTGAGACGTTCAACCTAATGCCATATTATTTTGAATACACATTATTCATCTCAGAGAAGGGTGTCTCTGAGGAATTCCTAATGTGTCACTCTAAAATTGATGTGAAAGAACGTTTTACGACTTAATCAAAACATGTTAGAGTCCGTCTTAAAGCTATCCATCAGTCTCTTTTCTCTAACATCCAAGGGAAAGTCTAATTTTGGGCTTCATGCCAAGAAAGGGAAGGTTTTCTTGGCAGCTGGGTGAAAAGTTTAGCCGTTGTTTAGGGTGCCAGTGGATTCCCTGGTCATGATTACTATACTTTTTGTGAATTCTAAATACATTCACTTCTTCTGTATCTATGAGCATGTCACCCATTTAAATAAGTTGTCTGCTTTGAAGAGTATAGACAGGAGTGCACAAACTGAAATGCCTGCAGGCAGCCCCGTGCCTAACATTGAAAGGGCCACAGCCCCCTGCTCCAGCACCTCCCATGGGGCGCACCTGCCTGGGGGACACTCCAGCCGGTGCAAGCATACCCCATTGCCTCAGCCACACTGTAAGACAAGACAAGACATGTCCAGTGCTGCCATCCTTCTGAGGTCCTGAGAAGAGCCCCAGGCACGTTCTGGAATGAGACAAGGTCTGTTGGTTACAGAACCCTAGAGTCCTGGTACCCAGTGTGTGATCTGGAAGGGAGCAAACGCTCCAGTTGAATGAGTTCCTTTGGCCCTGCATACTCCTCACTCTACAGAGTAACTCAGGAATCTACAGGAGACACTGGGGGTGGTCGGCACTGGGGAGACTTGCAAATGCAAACCCCGTGAAGGCAGCCAACACTGCCCAGCTCTTGCTAGCTGATAATTGCCAGATATTTCAAGGGAAACTGGAAATCTATATTTCTGTAAAAATCTCTCCTTTAAAAACATTGGCAATCAATTTTAACAATTACTAAGCAAAGAATAGACCAGCACTGAACCCATATAATAGATGGGTCTGGAGCCCAGCAGTTGACTGCTCTTATTGAAACTGTGTCACCCGGAAGGTGTTGCCAACAATTCCTGCTTCCCAAACAGGGACCTCTCCCATCATCTCAGTGATGATTTCCAGTATGACCAAGGCTCAAGTGAAAATTATTTGGCTTGAGTATATACCAATTGACTGAATTCTGCACACCCATTTGTGTGGGGGCCAGAAGGATGAGTCAGGGATGCTGGAAGTCAGTGAATTAAAAAAAAAAAAATGCACATGGTATTTAGTCACTTTGTGACATTCACTGTATTATTCTAAAACAACACTGTTCATACCCTCCACCAGAAAGCCTTGTTGGTGTAAAGACAGTATCTTTTGGATCTAGAGCCAGCTGAGTAGAAAAATAACACAGGATCAATTCTATCCCTCAAAATCTACCATTGGAAATCTTCTTAACTCCCTGGCTTTAAATGTGCTCACGTTGTTAAAGATAAAGAACTTTGTTCTAGAGGTTGAAAGAGAAGTCCAAAGCAATAGAACCACATTGTGTTAATGGATTGGCCTCTTTCCCTTACCCAGGGACCGTCATGCTGACTTAGTCCATGATGATCTTCCTCTAGACCCTACGGCAGAGCCACTCCCAGCCACTTACTACAAAGACAGATCATTTTCCTTTGTTGCCACTCTCCTGACAAGCACAGCCCTCAACCCTGTAAAAATATGACAGCCAGAAAATGAGATCTCTCTTGTCACTGCCTATGACATTTAGTTACTGATTTGGTCCAATAACTCGGGGAGATTTTCAATTTAATGTTGCAGCCTAATAATTGTTTTTCTTCTTCCTGACTATCTCTAATCACTTTATTTCCAACTTGCACGAGGACTGATAAAGGACATGTGCTTTACCAAGACAATAACAGCTTGTCTTTGGATGATATTTTCTGGTGGGGAGGGTACATTTTACAGGCAGTTTTAAATTCTGGTAGAAAAGAGGGAAAGGCTTTGACGCTGGCATTTCATTCTTTTATTACCTCAGTACGTTTCTTACAGACATAAAATATCCATTTGTTTTCTTTAATTAAAACCTGATTAATTAAATCTTACAGAAAAATTCAAATATATCAAATGGCAATAAGCATCAGCCTAGGTCTTAATCATTCTCCAATTACAAACAAGAAATGAACACATTTTTGTAAGGCTATTTTTTAATCCAAGTATATGAATAAACACAGCTCCTTTTCCTTTACAGCATAATGAAAAATCTCTTAAAGCCAGTGTTCTTTCTCCCTGATTTTTGAAGTAATTTTTATTTTTGAAATCTAATGATTTTTCCTTTCAGAATAGAATCACAGCTTATGAAGTTAAGAGTCTTCACTGGCACTTTTGCTCATTATTTCTAACTTGGCATATGAGACACCTACCAGAGTTCTAAGACAGAGCTCACATCTAGAGACCCAAAAAGGAATCATTAATTGTGATTACCTGCTTCAGTTGTTTTCATCAGAATACCAAAACCTAGGTATTAAATTAAAATGACAAAATTCTTCCTAGATGACAGATGAACTTTCATTTTTAAAAAATAGGTTCTCTTGGCTGCCAGCTTTCCATAATTTCTCCCTGTAAATAAGCTTGTTTGCTCATGGAAGTATTGGTTTGGTTTATCTGGCTGATAATAAAGTATATTTTGTAATAATACAAAATATAAATGAGCAACATCGCCAACACCTCCCTGAGAGATTCAAAATTCGTTGTCGCTTAGCCTGACATCGTTGTTAGATTTGATCCTAGAGCGAGTGAGGTATGAAAAGGACCCTTTAAGATGGATGTTTCCTACTTATGCAGAGTGAATTAACACTTCTGGGCTAACAGAACATCACAAAATTAAATAAAGCCTTTGTTCTTTAGTAAAATTATGATGGATTCCTTTACATGGACATCCTGGGCTGTAAGCCCCACTTCCCACACCCTATAGAAGCTTTGCTCGATTGTGGCTTGGAACCCTCATCCGGAGTCCTGTGTCCGATCTTCCTAAATCTACTGAAAACACTTTCCACAGGTGGTCCCTGAAAATGGATAGTAGTCACATGTTCATTAAGTAATTCTTATGCACACTGCAGTTTAAGATACTGTCCGCTTGTTTTATAATCTTCTTTGATCAATTATTATTATGCAACCAAGAAGCTTAATATCTAAAACCAGGCTTTGTCCTGGGGAGGAGGGAGGGTGCAGATTTAACAAGAGAAGATATAAACTAGTAGCAGCACAGAGGAAGCCAATGAGGGGTTTAGCTGTGTTTGCTGTCAAGGGTGGAATGGGACTTACACCTGGGTGCTCCACAGCTAGGTTTGTAGCCCATCACACGCTCTGCACTCCTGGGGACTAGAAGGCAGCCAACTAACTAGTCTGGTAACAATGCCAATGTCTAGAACTGTACCTAGTACAGCAGAGGCACTCTCCAAGACACTTGTGAAATAACCGAGTGCCTGGGTACCATGTGTATTGCAGGGGAGCCCTGCCCAGAGAACGGGAGGAGTCCAGGCTCCGTATCAACCCACCACAGCTCTCCACGCAGTGACTACGCAGCCTACACCAACAGCAACCATGCGGCCCCCAGTAGCAATGCCTCTCCGCCCGAAGGCTTTGCCTCCCACAGCCTGCAGACCAGTGATGTGGTCATTCACCGTAAAGAGAATGAAGGCTTCGGCTTTGTCATCATCAGCTCCCTGAACAGACCTGAATCCGGATCCACTATCAGTGAGTGATGGCTTTGCTTGCCTTTGAATAAAGGATCTTATGTTTATTTGCTCTGGTGGTGATAATACTGGGTGTGCAGATCAGAGGACTTTTGTAGGCATCTGGTGCAGCCAGAGAGTCATAGGCTGTGGGCACAAATAAGGCATTCTTAACACGTGATTAGCCAACCATTGATGAACCTTTGGCTCAGGAAGTATGCAAGATCACACCTAATGTTCACCTGACCCCACAGCCCCCATAAAAGCCCTTCATTCATTTTAAACTGGGAAGAAAGCCAAACCTAGTGGTGTGCGGTGTTGGTGTAAGGGAAGTGGAGGAGAGCTCCCTCCTGCTCGATGAAACCAGATATACAAAAGATCTGTGGGAAAGCAGTCTAGGTGGGAGCCTTGAGGTAGGAAGGAGTTCAGCTTTCCAGAGTGCTGCAGAAGCCCAGTGTGGCTCTGATGGAGTGGACAAGGGAGTGCGGCATGAGACCAAGACAGAGGACTAGGCAGGAGCCAGGCTGTACAGGGCTTCACACACCCATGGAAAGAAGTGTGGGTTGTAATCTAAGTCCATGGGAACCCTGAAGGGGATTAAACAATAGACAGAAGTCCAATTTATAATTTTTAAGTCTGCTCTTGTACAAAATGAAATCAGGGAAAGAGAGCAAGAGTGAAAGCTGAAACACAGTTGGAAGGTCATGTAAACAGTCCTGTGGGTGCAGAGATACTGGAACCTTCTCCTAGAGTTGTAGCAGCAGACAAGGGAGATGTACGTGACTTCACCTGGGGTTCCTCCAAATCTGTGAGTCTATACAACAGGTGACAGTCAGAGGTTGTATTTCTCTTGCAATCAGTCATCTTATAGATTCTCAGTCTTCTTGGTGGTTTTCCTTTCAGCGACACAGTTGCTTGGCCACTGGCAGGAGGTAGGACAGAAGAGACAATAGGATAATTTGCTTGTTTTTCATATTGAAGTGATTTAGTCCAAAACGTTGTACATAGAAATACCAAAATCAAGAGCATTTAGATAAAAAATAATTGAGTCATGTTGCAGTCCTAAAATTCTTATACACTGTGGTGTCTTC
>NW_027533259.1:4222903-4224945 GCF_008692635.1 Crocuta crocuta | reverse complement strand
AATCATTGAGAATGAATAAGAACTTTCTTTTTTTTAATATTTATTTATTTTTGAGAGAGAGACACAGAGACAGAGCACAAGTGGGGGAGGAGCAGAGAAAGAAGGAGACAGATCTGAAGCAGGCTCCAGGCTCTGAGCTGTCAGCCCAGAGCCTGATGTGGAGCTCAGACTCACAGACCGTGAGATCGTGACCTGAGCCAAAGTAGGACCCTTAACCAACTGAGCCACCTAGGCACCCGGAGAATGAATAAGAACTTCCTATGATAAAGTTAATGTTATCAAAACACCACCAGGACTGAATAGGAAGAATTACCTTTAACAAATTCTAGAGTGAGAACTATAAAAGTGTTGAACTTCAGTGCAATATGTACAGAAGCTAAATTACATACATCTGAAAGTACAGTTTTATTTCTCTTTTCCTTCATGATAAGATGAATAAATAAATCCAACTTTTAAGCATAGAGTAAAAGAAGGATACTCTCAGTACAATAGATTCACCAAGATTAAAAAGACATTATACTAAATATTTTCATGAATTATATAAACAGCCTTACAATAATTTATACTTGGGGGAAATATCCATAGAGAGCTTTGGTAACTATTCCAGTCAGTCAGATTGTTTACTGGGGAAGGAAACCTGAAGGACTGGAATAAAAATAAAGAGTGTACCACCACAATGAAAATATTAAACATGTATTTAGGGTCGCAGCTTTATTTGAGGTGTGACAGCATTATTGCTAAATGTAGCGGGAAATGTGTGTGTATGTGTGCCTGTGTGTGTGCACACACATGCATTTATTACATAGAGAAACCACAAACGCTTTTTCTATTGCAAATAAAACCCATGCATAGGTAGATTTGGAAAACAACAGGTACAAATGCTTGTAATTAATGTGAATTTTTCTTCCTGCCAAGTGACATTAGACTGACCTCAAAAGAATAATTCTAAGCATTTTCAAAATGGTATATTATTTTACATCACCTTAGAGAGTGGAAATATATTCAGAATGCTTCCTGGCTTCTTTTTTCACATATTTATTTCTTTTCAGTTTAAAGAGTTTGAAACGCAAGTTTCCCCATGTTCTGTGGGAAGAGCAGTTATTACACTGATGGCCTGTAGCGTTTACAACATATAATTTGCAGCATGCACCTGAAAGCTTTCTGGACCTGATGCTGCTTCATACTTCTGTTACAATTTTGAGCTCTAAATTTGAAGCGAAATTCTAAATGCCTCATGAATAGTAAAGAACCACCCGCATGTCACATATCCATTGTCAGAATATCAAAGGTCTTTGGCTTTATGAGACTGGAGAGCATGATACAATCAGGTATTCAAGAGCCACAATCATTCATGGGTCTTGGGTGACTATTCTCTTCACGTCTTACCTGAACCCAGCGACCATGAACATGATCATGGTTTTTCTCGTGGCTCCTGAGCTTTTCCGTTGGCAGACAGAGTGGTTCTGTTATGCCTTTGAGAGATGAACCATCTAAAGTATACTGCCTGGATTCGCAACCTGGCTTCATCAGTGGCCACCCGTGTGACCTTGAGGAAGTTACATGGCCGTTTGGGCCACAGTTTCCTTGGCTGTAAAGAGAAGATAATGTTAGTAACTATGTTGAGGGATTGCTCTGAATGTTAAACGAATTAGTACATGGAAGTGCTCAGAACAACCCTGGCTCAGAGTAAGCACTAAGTATGTCACTGTTACTGTCCAGACCCCCCTTATCTTTCCATTCCATCAGCTGATGCCTCTCCAATAGCAGAGAGTTCACACTGGCTGTCTGTTCCGTCAGACACGAGTCAGCACCCCCATTCTCTCAGAGCGGCTGGATTTGAGCAGCTGATGAACAGCTCTGAGGTCCAGCTCCCCAACCCCATGTGCTGACCTTCTGGGAGTACAGTCTTCTCCCTCACCACCACCCCCAACCCTGAAGCCTGGGTGGGGGGTTGGGAGTAGGGATTAGAGCAGTGGAAGCCACACCAGTCCAGCTGAGTGTGCCTTTTTTTCCTTTTTTTTTTTTTTTTTTTTTTTTTTTGT
>NW_027533259.1:4163350-4222835 GCF_008692635.1 Crocuta crocuta | reverse complement strand
TTTTTTTTTTTTTTTTTTTTTTTTTTTTTTTTTTTTGCTGAGTCTTCTGGCTGGAAGTGTCCCCAGAATTCACTAGCCAATAAACTAGAAACATCATGGGAAACATCAAAATTCAGGCCTGAAGCAGTGCCTTTTAGAATGTCCTACAAATATGATACCTCTATTGAATTTATCAGAGAAGAAAGAAAAGATAGAGAAAACAAATGTAAATTTCACCACCCTGGAGATGAAAAAGAATTACTTTCTGGATGCCAGATGTTCAACCAGTGGAAAATTTGGAAGTGGGGTTCCTGGATTATTTATTCCCTGGCATTTAGGCTGACTCATTACCAAGCCCCACATATTTTTTTCAAAATATTATTTCCCAAAATTTAAGAAGAAATTTCCTTTACATTAGTTAATATAATTAAGCAACACACTGTTTCCTTCTAAAGCCAGTGACACAGGAGGCCAAACATTGCTTGGGAGGAGATAGGACCTAGAAGACTCTATCTGAGGTACAGCAATATCCTTCCTGATTTAAAGTAGGAATAAGCAAGTTTCCTGAGCATTTTGTCCCATTGTTCAATATATTAAGGGTTTTTTTTTTCCATACCTTGAAATTGGAAACCAGAAAACAAAGTGCTTTCCAGACCAGAGCCTGGGACAGTTCTCTGTAATAAGCAATTGAATTTTAAATTCTTTAAAATATTCTAACCAATAATTGTATACAGAGATGTTTGTTGCCATGTTATTGATAAATATGAAATATTGGAAACCATGTTAGAGTTTCTCAAAAACTGGAGACTTTGGCATATTTGCAAAGTTCAAGGTATTTCCTGCCTTCAAATAGCTCTGTTGTCACTCTCGCTGAGGTCTGTGTGCACAGGATAACGGAGACTCAGGTCACTTTCTCCCTCCTAGTGGAGCCAATGCTTGCTCTGTGAAGATGCCCCTGTGGCCATGTGCACTGGAGTTGACAGGTTAGGGCTCCCCAGCCCAAGGCTGAGCCCTGACATCCAGGTTTCACTGAAGAGCTATCACCTGTCCTTGTACATGCTTCCTGTTACTTTCCCCAAAACTGCTTTCCTCCCAGAGGTTTCCAAGAAGGGCTTTGGCACAAATGATGAAATAAAAGTAAACCCTCAGTCTCCTGCTCTTCAGGAAGGTTATGTTGGCATTTATGGGGTAGACGTACACAGGGAGCTTCTGCATCAGTGGTAGAGGTGGGCAGCTTGTTGAGGGAATTTGTAAACTTAGATGCAGGCCCATGGCCTGCAAGGGAGAACATATTCAGAACAGCAGCCACAGCAACGATCCAAGCAGTCACTGTAGGGGCATGGTCATTGTGGCCCTTCCTGCCTTCCTTGATATTGACCTAACAGCCGGGACTCTGTTTTTCTGGAGGTGGGGTGGGACCTCAGGGACTACAGAATCAGGAGCTGGACCTTTCTAGGGAAAGGTGAGTATGAAGTGGGCATGAAATAATGGAGTGCATGAGAGACAAGATGAATGGATGAAGTCTTACTATGGGGGAAGGATTTGGTGATAGTTCTGGGGGCATGCAGGTGCTCTGACCTGTCCCAAAATGCTGGGCAGGCACTGTTGCAGACTAAGTGGCTAGTGAGGGCTAGGGCCCTCAGAGAGCACCCTCCCCTACCATCAGGACAGAGTCCACATCCTAGGAGGATGAGCCAGGAGCCCCTTCCCACACACGCTCTCCTGGCCATTGGCCTTACTTTGTACATCAGACAGCTCTGTACACCCTTCAAGCCACTAGGCTTACTGAGGAGTCAAAAAAAAAAAAAAAAAGATGTAAGCATATCACCCATTAGCACACTGCTGGCTAAAAAACAGTCTCTCAGCTCTGTGCCGGCGTGAAAAATCTTTGTTTCTGTATGTGTGCTTTCTCTGGCCCAGGTTGGAGTACAGATGTAGTCATTGTTAACTTTCCCCAAGGCCCACTGCAATCTGACATTCTAAAAGGAGTTCGTTATCTTAGGTAAAATGTCCTGATGACTTTTCTCAGAGTCTTTAATGATATCTATAGGGTCTAGAGTTTAACAGTTTTTCTGGAAATTCAAAAGCTTGGGTAGCAGATCCTTATGACATTTTAAAGTGTATTTTCATGAAAACAGTGAAATAAAAGTGAACAAAGCAGTGAAACGGTTTAGGGTTTTTCCCACCAAACTCGTCCCACAGAACATGCAGCCACTGAATAGTCATTTGAACTTAAGGAAGGTACAAATTAAAATCAAAAGCCAAGGTTTCCTTGGTTTTACTCCCATTACAAGCAGTTTAAGTTCAGTGAGAAGTATGTTGGACAAGCTGGAGCCTCGCTTCAGTTTATCCATCACTGACCTACCACATGCTTCGAACAAGGCAAGGGTCCTCCTGTGTGCTTCTTCATCTGAAACATAAGGAAAGGGCGGTCTTCAGAGCCACTTCCAACTCTAAATCCTGTTATGCCATCAATCAGCATGGAAATGAGCTAGGAGGTTCATTCTGTCTATGTGTGAAAAGCCTCAGGTAACACTGACTTTTCATTGGCGCAAGCTATCATTTTAAACCTTTGTAATTTTCATTTTTTATTATGTTTTAAAGGTGGCTCCTCTATCAAGAAATGATCTGAAACAAGCACTTAAATACACTAAACCAGATCCCCTTTCAAGGCAACTTAAGGCAGCGTTTCCCTCCCCTTTACACTTGGCACACTTGTAAAATGATAACCTTTGTATAATATAAAGAGAGATAAAAGGGATGGGACTGCTGGAGGCCCCCGGGCGGCTCTACCCCACACTTCACTGTACCATCCTCGAGAGTAACATGGCACACTCTTGTAATGCCCTGTGGTTACAAGACCTGCCCTAAATGAAGTCTCTAAATATCAGTAATCTATAAGCGCTCCTTCTTATATTTCATACGTTTAGATTGTAGCAGTGGATCTTCTTCAAACCTCCATACTGAGGTTTGTTCATTGATCACCTTATTTTTTTAAGTTTATTTATTGATTTTGAGAGAGAGAGAACTGTAGAGGAGCAGAGGGAGAGGGGGAGAGCTGTCAGCACAGAGCCCAATGTGGGGGCTTGGACTCATGAACCATGAGATCATGACCTGAGCTGAAACCAGTACGCTTAACCCACTGAGCCACCCGGGTGCTCCATGTTCATTGACCACATTAAAAGCAAGGTACCTGGTGGGACTAATGCCCGTGCTAGGACCTTGAGCCTCTCTAAATCACTGTAAATGTGGACCAACCAATGTTCCAGCCCTAAAAGTCATGGCTACAAAGTTTCTTAAGTCCTACCCAATGCAGTTGAACGTGGAAATTAGAAAATGAGCTTCATTCCTCTCTTTCTCATTGGTTTGCAAAGGCAAATTTCCCCTCAGAGTTCTTAACCAGCTTTGTAACATATAACACTGCATCTGCCTAATCCTTAAATGAACCCTCTGCTTTGGATTCTTTCGGTAACACAGTACTTCCACTTGGGGCTTTATGACGACAGCAGCTCACTCAGGAGGCGTAACACACTGTTAATGTGAGTGCTGCTCTAACAGAAGAAATACAGTGGGGTTTGGGGGAACAATGCAGGACATCACATAAAATGCCAGTTTTCCTCCAAATATCTGGCTTCTAAATATAACTTATGAGGCCTTAAGATAAGCAAATGTCTATGGGGCGCCTGGGTGGCTTAGTCGGTTAAGCGTCCGACTTTCGCTTAGGTCATGATCTCGCGGTTCGTGGGGTCGAGCCCCGCGTCAGGCTTTGTGCTGGCTGCCGGCTCAGAGCCTGGAGCCTGTTTCAGTCTGTGACTGCCTCTCTCTCTGACCCTCCCCTGATCACGCTTTCTCTCTCTCTCCTAGAAATAAATAAAACATTTAAAAAAAAAAAGATAAGCAAATGTCTTCACAATAGAAAGTCTACATAGACACAAAAGATAGGATTGTCTTCATAGTCTGTATTGATGTACATATGTTCTAAATCAAATCAATCTCCTTTATTAGCATGATTTATTTACCACTTTAGGAGGTAGTCCAAGGGGCTAGTGTAGGAGGAGGTGCAGTTGCTAATGATGCAAAGTATATCAAGATGTCACTTGTGATGGACAGTCCAATCTTCCTATAACAAGGCCCTGATCATAACACCCATGATAGAAATATCTATAGGTTAAAGTTCCAACACACTGCTCTTACGGCCAAGACCCTAGATGACATGGGCACAGCCACTTTTTATCAACAGCTCCTCACGATTCTATTCTATCAAAGCTGGCTTAGTTACTTACTCCAGAAGTCCCAGTGCCCATGTTTTGCCCTGCTGCCACTTGGAATGCCTCCTCTTCACCCATAATAAATGTCATCAAGCTCTCTCCCGGGCCAAGTGCTAAGAATCTTACATTGTGTTTCATTTCCACAGTCACCCAGTGAGGTAGACTGCTGCCCGAATAGTAAACATCCCTCATAGGCAGCTCAAAAACCACTTCATCTCTTTCTAAGACTCTGCCTGGCCCTTCTCCCTGAAGTGTTTTCTCTAACTCTTAATTGGAATTTTTTCCTGTATACTCTAATTGTTGACTGATCCTTGACTTCCTTTCTGTTATTATGTCTGTGATTAGCTTTCTAAGATTGTCATTTTATTTTTCATGTATTCATGGTTTGCTTTCCCTAAACAGATTATAAGTTCCTTAAGGGCAAGGAATGATGGCATTTCTTTGAATCTCTCACAGTTCCTGGTAGCATGTGTTTCAAGGATTTGTCACATAATTTATGTTGGAGGGATTTGATTGGATCCTCCAGTAGGAATCCCATGCTATCTCATCAAAGTAAAAGTGGGAATGTGCTCTGCTCTACCTTTCCCTGCACCTAAACCTAGCTACTCTGTTCCCTCCAAGGCAGCAAGACATATCTCTGAGAATGGGCAAAGCAGCAGAGGATCACTTAGGGGGAGGAACTGTGTGCAAGCTGGTCCTTGCCCAGCATGAGAAATTACACTATAATAAAGTAGAACTGGAGTAATGTCCCAGAATACAGATTTCCCATCAGTTGTTCATAGCCTGAGTAAATGATTCAACATGCAGCGCAGAGCCTGGTGAAGTCTCAGATAAGAGAGCCCTCTAAGAAATCAGGCTCCGGGGAGCTGCCTCTGAATCTCTGGGCAGCCCCTCTCATCTCAAGCATCACGATTGTGAGGCCCTTGTCCTCTGAAGGTCCAGGCTGTGGCCTCAGTCTACTTTCTGATTTACCTCCTCCTGGCACTGGCTGTTCCTGGAATCGCCATCCATCTGTGTGAACACCACCTCTGTGATAATTATATCGTCCTACACAGGAGGCTTTGGATGGCATCCCAAGTGCCTTGGGAAAAAAAGTATTCCTTCAAGTTAGTTATTCATTTCACAATCCTCATTAACAAACAACCCATTTCAGTTCCAAGTGAACAGCTTCTCAATCACATTACTTCTTTATAGGATCTTACCAGCTAAAAGCAGAATGAATAGGACCTATTGATTAAACTTCATTCTCTCAGTCCTGAGCATGACTACTTTTGATCACCAAGTTAAAACCTGGCTGCCTAGGTCCTACCAGGAGGCAGACAAGCGAACACAAAAAGATTTTACGTCAAATTCTGAGTACTCTGATATCTGAACATTGAAGCATCTATTAACTAAAATGGAAAGACAATTATAAAGATTTCACTCTCTTAGCACTAACAGATTTAAAGATCATTTAATTGTAAGAGTAAGTCCACAGAGAAACATCATTATTCTTATTTATTTTCAGATAGAGGAGCTATGCAAACTATCAAAGAATCTGTGAGTGCCCACAGTGCATTTTTTTTTAATACTAGGCCATTTTTCTTATCGTTTGAATGGAGCTCATAAATCATGAGTTTTCCCCTCCAGGGAATCATTTTCCTGATGAGTTTTTATTATTGTGTCCAAAGACTCTCCAGACAGCAGCAGAAGGTGGATGTGTGGATGCCTTCTTACCTTCAGCTTTTTGGTTGTCTTAAAAGCTGGCAAATGGGTGATCAGTAGCTGTTTCTTCTGGGCTTAGGTCCTGCAGCTCCTTGTTATTCACTAGCTAGATGCAGGGAGATTGTAACTACAATGAGAGCCCAGCCCTCAGGGACAAGATCACCCTCTACCAGTGCAAAACGTTTATCACTCTCCATGGGGTTCCAATGAATTACAAGCCCACAGATCACTTTTCCAGAAGGCACTTTCTCTTTATAATCTATTCTGGGCCCACTGAATTAAATTCTCTGTAATTTCATTTTTCTTCTTTTTCCCCAATGATCAACCATACAAGAAAAGCTGGTTCCATATACACAATCATTTTAAAACATGTTGTTAAGTGAACACAGTATTGTTATTTATCACCATTTTTCAGCTATGTTGAAAGAGTGTCATAAAGGGATATTTGGTCTTGGATGAATAGCAATTTTTTGAGCCCCAGCTTTCACCAAGGACTCAGGGAGTACCTGTACCCAAACTGATTTCTGTCACACCAAATCCTGGTAAAAGCATTTTTTACTTGTTCATTTTGACCAGCATTTTGCTTTATAAGCTGGGTTTGTTCCCAACCAAGCTATTGCCAGTATTTTGCTTGGAATCACTTCTAGAGACTAATCAGTCAACCTCTTCAGAGTGATGATCACTAAGCATTCCGAAGGTATACAGGGTTAAAGAAAATTTACTAAACTGTGGGGCCTGCTATTAGCATTTTCATTTTCCAGTCTGATCTCTTCCAGATCTTAATTGTGTAGGGTTTATTTCACAAACGTGCCCAGATGTTGGGCAACCAGTGAACCCATCTGCTTTCAGGGGTGAAGTGCCCAAAACCTTCTGTTCAGAGGCTGTTCATCATAAAGATGTATATTTATGGACTTGTCACATGAGGAGGGTCTTTCAGAAAGCAAGGAAGAGCACATCGTTTAAAAGATGAGACCTTATGGTTCTCTGACACCGAACAACTGAGATAACATGAAGTAGAATATTCCAACTTAGAAATCTTCATTCAAATGTGTTACAGACTTGCTAGAGGAACAGCAAGATGAAAAATAGTTCATATTCCTATAGATACTTGACAAAATTAAAACACAATAAAACCTGGTTGCTAAGTGTCTTAGTCTGTTCAGGCTTTTATAACAGAATACCATAGACTGGTGGCTTATAAACAACAGAAATTTATTTCTCATAATTCTTGGGGCTGGAAGTTCAATATCGAGTTACCAGCAGATCCAGTATCTGGTCAAGACCAGCTTCCTGGATCATAAGCAGCCATCGTCTCCCTGTGACCCCACATGGCAGAAGGGGAGGGGAGCAAGGGAGCTTTGTGGGATCCCTTTTATAAGGGTACTTATACCATTCAGGAGGATTCTGTCCTCATGACCTAATCACCTCCCAGGGTCCCACCTCCAAATACCATCTCTTTGGCGATTAGGTTTCAACATATAAATGTGGGAAGAACACAAATATCCAGTCTATAGCAGCCCATTGGCCACTGATACTAATGCTCCCTTGTGCTAAGTGGTTGATAGAAGACTGGCAGGTGTAGCTCTCAGCTCCAGTCAGTATATAAGATCACAGGATTTAAAGCAGGCCTCCAGGTACCTAAGTTTGTATCTTAGCTGAATGTATACACAACTACATTTCCACTCTTGAGAGACTAAGGTAAGCTGTTACCCAAAAATGTTTTCCACATACAAAACTTAGATACATCAGGCCCTCTTGACCACCACTGCTAATGCCTTAGTTGAGGTTTTACATTAGCATTGTGCAGTAGAACTTTCTGGGATGATGGCAGTGGTCTATGCTACACTATACAGTACTGCAGCCACTAGCCACATGTGGCTATGGAGCACTTGACATAAGGTTAGTGTGGCTCAGGAATTAAATTTTGAATTGCCTTTCATTTCCATCAGTTTAAATAGCCCCATGCAGCTAATAGCTACACATTGGGCTGCACATCAAACTTCACAGCCCTGCACTGGAGCATTGTAGTGGCCTAAGTGCCCTCTTTGCCTCTAACATTCTTACCACCCTCCTCTCGACCCTCCACACAGCTACCATGGCACTCTGTCTAAATTGACTAGTCTGATGATATCACTTACCGTTCTTGATCCATCGGTGGCTTCTCATATGGCTGTAAAATAAATTCCAAGCCCTCAGCATAACCAATAAGACCTTTCAGTCTGTACTTCCTACCTTTATTGGGTCTCGCCATTTGTGCTCATTGCACGCCCACACCCACAGTACAGACCTTGTTAATCCACAGCCACGTGCCTTTGCCAGGTCACATCACCTGGGACTGTGGTGCCCACCTGGAAGAGTCTGATTCATCTTTAAAATGCAGACTTGGCAGTGTTTCCTCTCTAAAAGCTTCCTAGACTGCCCCCTCCCCCCACTCTCCCCTTCCTACCTCCTGTCTCCTCTGGCTTATTTGACAGTTCTTTTTAACTTACATCTATTCATTTCCATCCAAAACCTTCTCTTTATCTCCCCCGTGCTTTTTCGCTCTTTCTCCCATTTTTTAAAAAGTTTATTTATTTCTTTTGAGAGAGAGGAAGAGCACAAGCAGGGAGCGAGAGGGAGAGAGAGGGAGAGAAAGAATTTCAAGCAGGCTCCACACTGCCAGCACAGAGCTCGATGCGAGGATGGAACTCAGGAACTGTGAGCTCATGACCTGAGCCAGAATCAAGAATTAGCCGCTTAACCAACTGAGCCACCCAGGCACACCACTCTTTCTCCCATTTTTAAGGTTTAATCAGATATAGTTAATTTTAACCCTTTTAGGTGATAATCTGTGAGTTTAAACAAATGTATTTCGCTATATAACTACCGCCATGGTGGAGTCAACCCCTCCATACACTCCCAGCACTGGCAACCACAGATTTGTTTTCTGTTTTAGTTTTGCCTATTCCCATATAAATGGAATCATGCCGTAGGTAGCTTTTTGAGTCTGGCTTCCCCCACTTAGCATAATACAGTTTATATTCATCCATGTTGCTTCATGCATCCACATTGGTTCCTGGGAAAAAAACATTCCATTGTATAGATGTACCATAGTTTGTTTATCCATTCCCCTGTTGAAGGATATTCAGATTGTTTACTCTTTGGTGGTTCTGAAGAAAATAGCTATGAAGCTTTTCATTTAGGGTTTTGTGTGAGATTAGTTTTCATTTCATTTAAGTATGGAAGAGTGGGCTTGCTGGTTCATGTGGTTTCCAAAGTGGCTGTACCAGTTTGTATTCCCCTTTATGTGAGTTCCAGGTGGTCTACGTCCTGTGTGTGTACTTATTTTCAGGCTTTCTCATTGCTGTTGTTGTTGTTTCTGTTCTATCCATTCCAGTAGTTGTTTAATAATGTCTCATTTTGGTTTGCACTTGCATTTCTTCCCTAAGGACTAATGATGTTGCAGGGCTCTTTGTGTGGTTTTGTGCTTTCCTTATATCTTTGTCAGTGATGCGCTTTGCCACTCTTGGTCTCTTCCCTCTAGCGTGTAATTGGTATTTCACTGTGGACAACAAAATACATTTTCAGGCTCTTTAGCCTTCCATTTTTCATTCCTAACTCACTTCTCATTTTAGAGTAATAAAACTCATTTCATGATGATGATCTCAGGTGAAATTAATTATGGAGACATATGTCTGCTTAGTAAAACAGAAAACACACACAGTCTCTATGCTTGAAAATGCAAGGGGTGAGAGAAAATGCATGTAAGCAGAAATCTAAATGAAGTTAAGATGTACATATTTGGATAAGAAAGAGAAGACTAAGAAAGGAAAACTGTGTGAGTGACAGTTCCCTTGCAAATAAGGAAACTCTGGCATGATTTATTTGGCCACTCACAGGTCACACTGAAGCTGCTTGCAAAATATATATGTGATCAAGATCTTCTAGCTCCTGAACACTTTGCTTGAGGGCCTTTTCATATTTAGTTTTATCCAGTCATGCAAAATTGCATTATTTCAAGTTAAAACACAATATACCCTGTTAGTGGAACTTTGGCTTCTGTGGGAAACTGAAGACCCAATAAATATTCATGTAATCTTCTGGATAACATATTGAGAAGGACAGCTGGCTCAGGAGGGATCATTTGCCTGGGTTAGTATCTGTTTCCGTTTACAGTAAGAAAATATTGCAAGAAGTTATTATCTGCCCGAGGGCTTAGGGGAATACAATGAAAAGCTGATATTGCACCTGATTGCTTTTGACATTTACCTATTGTAACAGGGAAACTGTGTGAAGATAGCCAAGTGACTTTTTACAAAACACAATTTCAGAAGTTATAAAAGGAAAAAGGAGATGGCAGAGATAGAATACACTGCATCTGTAAAGATGAGAAACATGACTTGTCAGCAACACCTGCTTGTAACTATAACCATTTCTACTGGGCCTGCTGAGAAATCACTGAAAAGCCAAGCGCACTGATGGGTGTGAAGTCTCAAAAGGCAGTCAAAAAATACAGGGAAAAAATTGGTTTTATTGAACACTTTTAACCCAATACCTGGAGCTGATGAAATGTAATTTTATGACATTTTCTGAACTCTTGAAAAGTTGCAGGTTTGTTTTCTTCGTTTGTTTCTTTTGTGTTTGTTTTGTTTTGTTTTGGCATTTTTATCTGTCAGGGCTACAGGAGACAACAGGACTTTTAAAGTTTGGGTACATAAACTATTGACATTTTTAAATTTCTAAATAGATTCCAAATCTCTATCTGATATACTGAAATGCTGGTGACAACAACTAGTTTAAATTTACAAAAGATATTTCCAGTTTCTAATTAATGGTGGTAAAATTGTAACATGCCTATCTCCTCCCATTTCTTAGGCACCGATAACATGGGAGTAAAGGAGGAAGAAAGCAATGAGCATGAGTGGGGAAGATATTCTAAAGACAAAAAGGTGGCAACACATTTTGCAGGACAGAGGAAACTGAAAACAGAAATGGATAGCACAGATCTTATTTTTTTAGAAACTCAGAGCAGCTCAAAACTTTAAAAGTTTGGGATAGAGGGGCATCGAGGTGGCTCCATTGGTTAACTATCTGCCCTCAGTTTCAGCTTAGGTCATGATCTCCTAGGTTCGTGAGTTTGAGCCCTGCATCAGGCTCTGTGCCGGCAGCCCAGAGCCTGCTTGGGATTCCCTGTCTCTCTTTCTGTGCCCCTCCTTTCATGCTATCTCTGTCTCTTTCAAAATAAATAAACTTTTAAAAAAATCTTGGAACAGAATGGAACACAACAACCGTGAATGCCAGATGTGAAATGCTCATTTTTAAAATGGAAAAACAAACAAGCAAACAGACAATAATGAAAGAATACTACAAGATATGGAGATAATTGAGGGCACAAAAGAAAGCTTCAAAAATGTCTCACTTACATGCATAGATATTACAACCTTGTGATGTTTAATTTATAATAAAAGTGGAATGTTATAAAAAAAGAAAACTGGGATTAAAGAAAGAATTCTTAGAAACTGAAAACATCATAACTGAAATTAAAAATTCAATAGAAGGATTGATAGGGCACCTGGTTGGTTCAGTTGGTTAAGCATCTGACTTCGGCTCAGGCCATGATCTCACAGTTTGTGAGTTCGAATCCAGTGTCAGGCTCTGTGCTGACAGCTCAGAGCCTGGAGCCTGCTTCAGATTCTGTGTTTTCCTCTCTCTGCCCCTCACCCACTCATTCTCTCTTTCTCTCTCTCTCTTTCTCTCTCTCTCTCTCTCTGTCTCTCAGAAAATAAACATTATTTTTTTTAATTCAATGCGAGGATTGAAAGGAAAAGTAAAGGAAATCACACAAGTAGGATAAAAAGAAAGAGAATGTATGAGAAGAGTAATAACTGACAGATGGATCTGGGAACCCAATAGCCATCCAATAAGAGTTCCAAAAACAGAGACCAAAGAAATGGAATGGAAGTTATTAAAGAAAGACTATAATGGACATTCCCGACACCAAAACTAAAAGAAACGAGTCTCCAGACTGAAAAGAACCACAACATGATGCATTGCTGTGGAACCTTAGGACCCCAAAAGCACAGGGGCAATCTTAAACATTTGCAAAAGAAAAAGGGAAAATAAATAGATCACATACAGGAAACAAAAATCCTAATGGATTCAGAATTCTCAGTAGCAACACTGGATACTAGAAAACAGTGAAGTAATGCCTGTAATTCTGAGAAAAAAAAGATTTTTTTCAATCTGTGATTTCATAACAACCTAGAATTTTAGTTAGAATCCAATCAAACGAGAAGGTAAAATGAAGACATTTTCAAACATTAAATACTGAAAAATTATCTTCTCCCAGGCCTGCTTACTTAGGACAATACTGTAGGATATCCTCTAGCAAAACGAGAGAGTGAGTCAAAAAAAGTGTCCCAGGGTTTTGGAACCATGCATCCCATGTTGGAGTACAACAGGAATCCCCTGAGTATCACTGAGCAGCAGAACTTGAGAGAAGCCTACCTACCTATGGGAGGGAGGGCCCCCCACCCCAGGCTCAACTGAACAGATGACTTGAGTGGCTTTAGGGGAGATAATTAGGAAACAGCGTATTGCAGAAGTTGGGGCAGAGGAGGGATGACACAATCAGAAACATGATTTAAGGTGGAAAGGGAGGCAAACTGTACAAGAAAAGAAATGAAATCCCAAAGCACTACAGTGAGAAACAGTTACATGGTAAGACTATCAGCAATTATCATTGCTGGTTTAACTAGAACTAATGATAAAACCGTACAGGGAAAAGGAGAAGAGGTGGGCCGCAGGATAAGGCCAAATCCTCTATCATTATAGGAAGTCAGTAGATCTGACTCCAGTGGCAAATTAAGAAATAGCCATGTAAGAATATAGTTTAGAAGTGTGAAAAAGAAACAACTGAAAGATTTTCAACGTTTGCCTTTGGATCACAGAACTGAGGGGATGTTAGAGGATTAGGGCAGGACACTGTGGTTTTTCATTATAAGAATTTAGGTTGTCCTTTATTTTGTTTTCATTTGTGCACCTATTACTTCAATTGTCTTAATTATAAGAGATCTCCAACCATTAGAGGACAATTATTCTGATTATTTTGTGCCTTTTACATCATGACATGAGTTTTGAAATTTTTAAAGGATTTTCTCATTTTATAGAATAATCCAGTATTTTCTGGTAATGATTTGCTAAAGTCTCCACAATTAAATTATAAATAAAAGGAACCTCTTATTCAGGAACTAAATTTTTCATAAAAAGAGCAACTAACCCTTTGAAAGGGAGACTTGCTTGTTTGGGATGAGACTGTAATACCTCCTTTCAACCCTGTGACCCTTTTTATAAAGGAATAAAACAACTTGTTTTTATGCTTTGCAGGAAAGGAAATCCTTTATCATATTTTAATATTAATAACTCTCTAAACTTTTTAATTATTACTGAATCAGGTTGCTGTTTGATTATTTTTATAAATACTTTATTGTCAAATTGGTTTCCCATGATTATTTTTAAGGAAAACTTGCTAAAAGCTATACAGTTTTCCTCACTAAAATTACTCAAGTTGAGCCACACAGAACACCCCTGGCTACTCCTTGACTAGAGAATCCTGGGTTGCTGATTTTACTGAGTGATGGCATGTGTTTCTTTATCAGGGTTTTGGGGAGTGGGAAGGGGATTACACAAAAATGCTGAATAAGGTTGATATTTGACTTAGGGATCAAATTTCTTATGGCAACTTTCAGACCAAAACAGATCAAAACGAAAAGCCTACCTACCTAGAAATTAGCAAAGTAAAAAGTGAGCCCTTAGGATAGACCATAAAATGGAGAGTACCTCTACAGAAAATAAAGGCTTAAGTATCTAGAAGTGGAAGTCTTTTTCTGTTGTCGGTTCATCTCCTCATTCCCCCACATGCCTACCCTCCTGGCCAGTGATAGATTTGAGGATCATAACTATTCTAAAGTTTTTTGGTTCCTGCCATTCTAATGTCTAGACATTTTGTCACATTGTGAAGGAAATAAATCATATCAAAAACATAAATTCCTTGAAATATGGTGGTATTTATTAAAGTCTATTTAAAGACAGATAAAGAACATTTGCTTTGTAGATGACTCAATAATGAGTGACTAATTACATAAAGATAACTTCCACAAAAGAATTAAGGTAATATTTTAGGGTTCTTGAATCAAAATGTGAAGAATTAAGGATCTTCAGTATACTTAACAGAAATTCTCTGGACTGTCTCTTCTAGTGATATGCATGGGGATAAGAAATGCAGCACAAGTAAAAGGGGCTATTTTTGTTCCTTCCCTACCACCCACCTTTGTGATAATTTTCCTTTGTAGCTGTAACATATTTTTGTTTCCATCTTCCACTGCAGACATTAAAACAATGGAGTGATATCATGGTTGTATCTACATAAGATCAACTACATAATTTTCAGGGTCCAGTGCAAAATGAAAATGTGGGGTCCTTGTTCAACTGTTATTAAGAATGTCAGGATGGTGGGGTGACTGGGTGGCTCAGTCACTTAAGCATCAGACTCTTGATTTTGGCTCAGGTCATGATTTCACGGTTAGTGAGATGGAGCCCCAGGTTGGGCTCAGTGCTGACAGCCCAGAGCCTGCTTGGAATTCTCTGTCTCCTTCTCTCTCTGCCTTTCTCCTGCTCACTCACTCACTCTCTCTCTCTTTCAAAATATATAAATAAACTTAAAAAAAAAAAAAACCCAGAATGTCAAATGGTGACAATAGACATTAAACCAAACACAAGGGCCTTTTGAGGATGGACTGCACAGGTTACACAGCTTGAAACCAGCCCTGAACTATGAACCCACCAAATCTCTGCAAACAACAAAACCATTTTAACCCAGCCTCATGTTTTGGGATGGAACAGTCCAGTTATAGCTAATTATAGTTCTTAATACAATGAGGTTTCTTTAGATTACCAATTTACTCTCACTACTTCACTATGAGATTTTAATTGGTGCAAAATAAAAGTCTACAGGGTAAAATATAGTTGACAAGTGCTTTTTTCTATACAGGAAGATAGTTAAATACTTTCTATATGGTGTCTTCTGCCCTTGGAAACATGAGTTTGGCTGGACTTCCCAGTTGCCATTGATGGGCTCCTCTTCCCATTCTCCCATCTGACCGTCTGCTTATTACCAACTACAGGGTCACTCAACCATTCAACCACAAGAGAATGACTAATGGTGCCGAGAGGGAAAAAGTGCACTTTTGGAATATGCAGTCCTTAAAACACCAGCTGCTCGATTTTGGGTCTTGCAACACAGTTGGCTATGAATGTCAGGGAAGACGTTTTCATTTTTGGAAAGCAAATTCCACAGACTTTTAGAGGAAAGTGAGTCATATCGTCTGTTTTTTTTTTTTTTCTTAATTTTACTGCAATTTTTTTAAAAGTACCGAAGACATGTTTTTGCCACATCTCCACTCCCTGATGACCAAGAAAAACTCTTTCGAAGGACACTGTCACACTCTAGGAAGGAATAACATCTAGCAGAATGGATTTATCACAATAGAACATGCTTATCCAGGACTTCTAGGAAGGAGATATGGAAAATAAGCAATCAATGCTAAGCCCAGGTTTCTGAAGGCAGGAAAACAGGATTCTTCACCATGGGTTAAAGTGATAGGAACGCTCTGAGACAATTACTTTTCTGTTGTTCCTATATGTTCAGGGTCCATCTAGAGCATCTGGATGAAGTCATTGTATCAGGGACCTCAGTGGGGGAAACAAGAATTTTGAAGGCAGGACAGACCTGACCTTCAAAGCATCTCTCTTTGCTTCTTCTTTTTTTTTTTATTTTTTTAATGTTTTATTTATTTCTGAGAGAAAGAGAGAGACAGCATGAACAGGGGAGGGTCAGAGAGAGAGGGAAATACAGAAGCTGAACCAGGCTCCAGGCTCTGAGCTGGCTGTCAGCACAGAGCCCAACGCGGGGCTCGAACCCACGAACTGTGAGATCATGACCTTAGCTGAAGTCAGACGCTTATCCGACTGAGCCACCCAGGTGCCCCTCTCTTTGCTTCTTCCTCCATGGATTTGATAGGTCCCTGGGGGCCACCATGACTCTTTCACCAAGGGAGCTGCCATTTAGCCTAGGCTGTGTGCCCTCTTCTCCAAAATGAACTTCCTTTTTCCTTACCAATCTCTGAGTCCATACCTGAACTCAATGGTTCACCCCTCCTTTCTACCCTTGCTGCCTACTACTTTTACTACCTTTACCTGCAACCATGGAGTTGCCAGTTTGTGTTATAGGTATTTTTATATGAATCTCTCCAACTTGACTATGAGTTTCTTGAGGCCAGATAGCATGTGTTGTTTCGTTACTGTCTCTCACACAGTACCAAGCACTGGGGCCATTAGTAAGATGATGCTATACAGAAATGTGTTGTTGACAGAGTAACTGATCCTCCTGCTCTGACCCACAATTCTGAAACTAGGCAGTAAATCACTGCCACAGATTATTTTAATTTTTTGATGTTTATTTATTTTTGAGAGACAGAAACAGAGATGAGCAAGGGAGGGACAGAGAGGGAGGGAGAAACAGAATCCGAAGCAAGTTCCAGGCTCTGAGCCATCAGCACAGAGCCTGATGAGGGGCTCAAACCCACAAACTGTGGGATCATGGCCTGAGCTGAAGTCGGATGCTTAACCAACTGTTACACGCACGCACGCACACACACACACACACACACACACACACACACACACCATCACAGATTATTTTAAGAAAAGCAACCGGAATCATCCAACTGAACACATACACACACACACACACATTTCTTTTCATGTCAGGTCACAGATTTTAAATCCAAACTAACTTCCCTTGCCTTTAAAGCTAATGGCATGTTGTTTAACCTTCACAGTTTAATGGAATTGGGAGCTAATGAGAGTTTATTCTATTGATTGCCTTCGAAGTGTTTACATTGTCACACTCATTTCAAAAACTTCTTGCTTATAAATTTGACATGATTGATGCAGAATCCACTTTCCCTATCTAATGCTTTCCTCCACCTCCATATACAATTCCACTTTGTGGATCTATTAACAAGGAGATAATTAAATGTAAACGTGAGTTATAGGTTTTCCTTTTCTGAAATAAAATACATGAAAAACAACAAGGAAACATGAAAAAAGTGGACAGGGAAGGAACTACTACCCCTTCCCTCAGATGCAGGTAAGGATTTCAAGAAGAATCCATCACCAGAAATTTCAGGAAGAATCTATTGCCAAAGCAAAAACAAAGGCATCCAGGCAACTGTCTCACCTTCTTTATGGGAATGAACTCAAGGTAGAACTCAAGAAGGGTTCATTGATGAACCAATGGCTGAAGGAGCCTGGATAGATCACACAGCAAGAGAACCAAACAGCAAAAAGGGAGGATCATTGCCTCCTGTAGTAGTGAGGCCAAAGACCCAAAGAATCCAGGCCTTTAGAACAAATTTAGGATCCAGCCCAACTGATTGTGTCTGAATAGCCCCGCTGAGACAAGGGTGTGTCCTGGAGCAGGTTTCAAAGAGTTAATTCATCTACTTCCCAAATGTCAGTATGTTCAAAGCCTCATGACATATTGCAACTTGTCCCAAATATCTGTGTATCCTAAGCACACTGTGTCAAGAAGACTGGTCCAACGATTTGATTTATGTTGCTGCCTGATAGATGATGTCTGGAAGGCATGCTGTCTAAATGGACTGTGCTCCAGTAGTTACCTTAGTCATCAATTCCCAGAGAATTAACGAGTACCATTCATCCCAATAATAGAAACCAAGGTCAAGGCCTCTTCCATGCTCTGTAATTCCATTAGCAATGCACAGAAAGCACTTAGGTCATAAGTTCTGTAGACTTTATAACTGAGCAAATGGAACTGCATCTTATTTTCAGAGAGAATCCTCTCTGAGCCCACCTCTTGTCAATGATTTGTTGTACATCAACATTCAATGTACTTACACGTGTAGGGAAAATGCCAGTAAAGAAAAAGTGAAGCTGTCTACAGCTGCCAAGAGTTTTAAGCACTGTTTTTATTAACGTACATGCCAATAGAAACAATTTTAACAGAACAATGTCAGATACTTCCAGTTACAGGCACACTTTTTTAAATTGTGTACTCACTCACATTTTATGTAAGCCACTCAATCATTCTAGGTGGCTTTCAGAGAATTTATTTCAGTTTTCATTATTTAATTTTTGTCTTTATTATTTTAGTTTAGTTTTTATTCTGTCTGCCACAGTAAAGTGAAAATGGCCTTGAAACCAAGAGTTATCATCATAAGCAAATAAATATGTTTACAATGAAACTTTCATCTCAAAATCTCAAGCAGTATGCTAAGCTGTTCTTAAGCTGAGCCATTCCCTCAGTCCTTAATAACCTGGCATATATCAAAAAAAGGAGGGAGTATCTCTAAGGTTGAAGCCACAGGCATAGGTTTGAGTCTTGGTTGTGACACTTCTCTGTTTTCTTAATAATAAACTAAACATTATTATTATACTTTCAGCTACTTCACACTGTTGTTATCAGGATTTAAAATAAGTGCATAGCACAGTGCCTGGATATTAACAAATGATAAGTTATTGTTTTGTTTTAATTGTTATTGAAATCATGAAAGCGTGTGTGTGTGTGTGTGTGTGTGTGTGTGAAATCTGTGTTTTGAAACATGTGGGGCTTTATGCCCGAGAGATTCTAAATAATGCACAGTAATGGAGGGGTGTAGAGGCATGGATAATTCAAAATAGTAAATCATCCAGATACTAGCTGTATGTGTTTTAAAGTATGTTTTTAAATTTCATTTCAAATGTATTTCTAATAACCAAAGAAATGATTTCAAATAAAAGAATGACACAATGATGTGAAGTCCCAACTAAAAGGGATCTGAGGAGCAGTCCAATTTCCCTCTCCCTGTCTCTCCTCCCCCTTGCCTTCCTTTCTCCCCTTTCTTCTCCCTTCCTTCTCATGTCCTGCCTGTCAAAAGACAGCTGCCACAAAGAACCAGCTTCGAGCAGAGTTTCTGCCTCCCACTCTCCCCTGGACGAGGGCCACTGATGAAGTGTTTGTGACTTCCTGCTTAGAGGCAGGCTGCACTCACCAAATAAAAGCACCAGGTGCTCATGAAGCAAGCCCTTGCATGGAGGAAAGAGACCACAAAGTCAAGAGACACAGTGTGGTGCAGTGGTTAAGAGCAAAGCCTCTGGAATCAGGCCAACTGGGATTCTAAGTCTTGGTTGGACTCTGTGAGTTAGGCAAATTGCTAATGACTCTGTGGCTGGGTTTCTTCCACTGTAAACGTAATGATAATGCTAACTGGTATCTCACATTTCTTAAGGATTAAATTATATATATTTTAATGTAGTTGTAATTGTGTGTGTTCAAGACTCAATGCAGATAATGAGGACATCTGTATTATACTAATTTCCCTTTAAATAATAGTCTTACTTACAAGTTGGTGTTTTCGTACAGAGACCTGCAACATCTTTTTCATAAAACCAGATAAAAACAAACAGGATGCTTGGCCTCATCTAGCATCTGTAGAATCCCCCAAAAAACATCTCTCTTTCCCAAATGGAGGTGTTTTCTGTGCTGATACTTAGGAGATACTGTTGTGTTGTAAGCAAAACATTTCTTTAGTTTTAACAGTATTACAGGTTTATCCCATGTAGTTAGAATTCAAGTGTATACCTATATACAAGCACACATGCATATCAATAGTGATATCAGAAACATCAAAAAGATAATAGTAATAAAGAAAATGAAAGAAAAGTTAATAGTTCTAGATCAATTCTTACATCAGTTACTGTTCTAGTCACTTCACATGTGACAACCCATTTGATTCTCAGAGCCATCCTGTGAAGTCAGGTATATTATTACCCCAATTTTACTATTGCAAAGCAAACTCAGAGACATCAGGTAACTTTCCAAGGATCACATAATGGATAGTAATAGACATGTTGGAAACCAGGGATGTCGTGTCATGTATTGACTGTTCCAGGACTATTAAACATGAAAGGGGGCAAGAGAAGGAATAAATGTCACTCTAATTATGGTAGAAAACCAAAGAATTTACAGTACCTTATTTTTTTAAATAACCAAATGAATGAGTTCTTATTAAATTTCTGCTTGAGAAGTACATTGTCCTGAGAGTCTATGATGATCTTTAGTATGCTTTAAGTAAGGCGCTCTTAATTAAAGCCATTAGTGCCTGTAAATAAACATTAAAGATGAGTTTTACTTCAGAAACACCAGCTCAGCCAATATTTTCATATGCTGTCTATAACCTTTCACAATGGAAATATGATCAAGGCTCTGGTTCATTAATTCACTGATTGTCCTTCCTTACCGTGGTTATTAGCTGATGTTCTGCCTTTCACTGTAACACATACATAAGATTGAGAGTTCGAGGAGCAGACATTCCTGGAGCATAACAAATGGTGGAGTGTCTTTGTCTCTTTACACAGATAAATCAGTACCTGACTTCCTTGGGGAGAGAAATAACACAGAGTAACTGAAGGTGATTTCCTGGCTGGGGTTCCCTATCTCGAAGGGAGAAA
Source organism: Crocuta crocuta (assembly GCF_008692635.1). Lineage (NCBI taxonomy): Eukaryota > Metazoa > Chordata > Mammalia > Carnivora > Hyaenidae > Crocuta > Crocuta crocuta. Next base: position 4,202,334 of record NW_027533259.1, on the reverse strand, counting down.
GGGAAAAGAACAGGTGTCTAGATTATAACCTCCTTGGGGAAGGAGGGGGTGGTCAAAGGGACATCATGTGCCAGTGATACCTGAGCCCAGAAATAGTTAATCTGGTAGGCATTCAAACATTTACATTGAATAGAAGTCAACCTGCTAAAAAATCTTTATCCTCATGTACCTGGCTCTCCCTACACATACACACACACACACACAGAGATAAGTTTTCATTGTTCTAAAGAGACATATTCCAAAATTTATCAATTCTAATATACATCTTAATATTTTAAACATCTAAAAAATTATACAGGATCTTACAGTCGATGGAGTGTCATTGTTTAATTGGCAGAGTTTTGTTCTTTCTCTTTCTTTCTTTCTTGCTTTCTTTCTATCCATCCTTCTTTCTTGGGGTACCTAAAACAACAGTTTTTCATAATGCCATCTTAGCTTTGATGCAATATATTATGCATCATATATTAGCAAGATCTCAGCACCACTTAATAAATTAAATCAGAAAGAAGAAATAAGATTTGAAACCAGCATCAACCTTGAAACCGAAGCTTAGTAGATGATGGGAAATTGAGCATAGCTTCTTCACCAGTTGTGACAGCCCATGTTAATATAGATTTCTCTCCTTCCCTGTTCTGTTTTCTCAGTAAAATAGAGAAAGGTAGAAATTGAATTCTTGGCATTTATTGTATCTTTCTGAAACTGTGTATTATTGTGTCTACAGTATGATCTCACAGTAACTTATGCCTATGGTTATCAAAATTTTGTATGTATTAGGGGCGCCTGAGTGGCTTAGTCGGTCAAGCGTCCGACTTTCGCTTAGGTCATGATCTCGCGGTTCGTGGGTTTGAGCCCCGCATCGGGCTCTGTGCTGACTGCCAGCTCAGAGCCTGGAGCCTGTTTCAGAGTCTGTGACTCCCTCTCTCTCTGACCCTCCCTTGCTCATGCTGTCTCTCTCTCTCTCTCCTAGAAATAAATTAAAAAAAAAAACATTAAAAATTTTTTTGTATGTATTAGAAGATTGAGGAGCTTCTTAAAAATGTGTGATTCTCACCTGCTCCTGGACGTTTTGATGCACAGGATCAGCGTAAGGCCCAAAGAGCTGTATTTTTAATCCTAGGGTGATTATGATACACCAAAGTTTGAGGACCCCTAGTCCATGTGTTTGGAATTGGTCTGTCACTGCACAGAAATTGAATTTAGAAATTTCAATCTCAGTGGAATGCACGGGACCACATTTAATGGCATGATTATGATTTCAAAAGGCAAGTTTACTGATGGAAGAAAGAATTCTGACATCACATTTTTTCCCTGTGGGGCTGGATCCAAAGATAAAACAGTAATGGGGGGCACCTGGACGGCTCAGTCGGTTAGGCTTCCGGCTTTTGCTCTGGTCATGATCTCACGATTGGGAATTCAACCCCCACATCTGGCTGGCTGCTGTCCGCGCAGAGCCCACTTCAGACCCTGTCCCCCTCTCCCTACCCCTCCCCTGCTTGCGCTTTCTCAAAATACAAATAAAAATATTAAAAAAGAAAAAAAAAAAAAGAACAGTGCTGGGAATACTCCTGATATCTGATTCTGTTGCGGATTGTTTTAGCTGTGCCCCATAAAATCGGACGTATCATCGACGGCAGCCCTGCAGACCGCTGCGCAAAGCTGAAAGTGGGAGACCGGATCTTAGCGGTGAACGGCCAGTCCATCATCAACATGCCTCATGCAGACATCGTGAAGCTCATCAAGGACGCTGGCCTTAGTGTCACCCTCCGCATCATTCCTCAGGAGGGTGAGTGCCTGAACCTGGCTGCCACGATGGTGGTGCCAGCGTGTCTGAGGTTGATTCTTATTTCTACTTTTGCAAAAATCCAGCATCTCTTGTAACCCATATCCTGTTTACTCAGTACCGGTTTCATTCAGAGATCAAGCTGTGTGGCATTATAGATAAATAGTGTGAATTTCAAGACACTGGGTTATTCAATCATTCCCTGTGGTCCCGGGAGTACTGTGTTTATGGTTATATTAAACCAGAACCCGTTCAACAGAGATGATAGAGTTACAAATCTGAAGAAGAAAAAAAGTGTATTCATGTTAACAGTTAAGCTCTGGAGGATTCTTCAAAGTCAGATTGATTTTGAAAAGCTTGAGGAAGTTTTGTGGTATAAAGAGAGCTCATTTAGAAAATGTTGCATCTGATAAGAATTTTAAATTCCCACTTAGTGTCTTGAATTTCTCTGTATAAGGACTCCCCCCTGAGGCTTGAAGAGTAGTGAGGGGTACAACTCATTGCCATGCCTTGAAGGCCAAGAGGATCTAAGAACCAAGTCACCATAAAGTCACCGTTTCTCAGACACTCGTTCATTACTGGTTTGTAGCTGCTGACTCATTAGTGATGCTCCAGGTTACAGTCCCCAGAGCTCACTGGTGAGTGGTCGTAACCTCCCACATGGAGAGTGATAGGTCCACTCACCTTGGTCCCCTCTCTTTTCCTCAGTCTCCTGATATTGTCTTGGGGCTATCTGGCAAGCAGGCACAAAATAGTCACCTGAATTTCAATATAAAACAGTGGTTCTCACCTGAGGTGATTTTGCCCCCCGGGGGATGTTCAGCAAGGTCTGAAGACATTTTTGATTGTCATGATTGGGGTGGGGATGCTATCAGCATCTAGTGGGTAGAGAGCAAGGATGCTGCCAGCCATCCTACAGTGCACAGGCCAGCCACCCCCCCTCTCCATCAAAGAATTGTCTTGGCCAAAATGTCAACAGTGCTGAAGATGAGAAACCCCGCAAGTGGAAAAGAAATTTCAAAATTTGGACTGTCAGACAAGAAAGGGGACAAGTGGCCTGTAAAAGAACAGATCACCTCCCCTTTTATCACCCAACCAAATAAAAAGAACAGAAGGGAAAATGACTGTGGTGCTTTTAATCTGTTATTTGCAAACACCATTATGTATAAAATATTCAATGGAAATTAACTATAAGCAAGGTTGCTCACTAAAAATCTGACTCGCTTTTCAGTTTTCCCCAGTCTGAAATATGTCTGTCCTGTTTGTATTGCATTGTATACAGATAATTTCAGTTGAGAATGTGATGCTATTACAGGAAACGCCAGGATGCTCTTTTAACAAAGAACAACCGTATGGACATTCTTCTATACAATGTTCTTTTTCTTTCTGAAGAACCACAGAGTACCGGAGGTGATTGAGCAATAAGACTAACAAGCAACTAGAGAGAATGTTATGAAAAGCATTTATTTCCATTATGGTTACTTCCTTGTCCAAACTTGGGACTGTCATTACAACCAAAAAGTAGAGGCTCAAATGTTTTCTCTCAGTGGGCAGCACTGGAAAAATAGAATATGTTTTAGAGCTTACTCCTTTGGATTATTTCATTGTTTTAACCATTTTTTTATTGTCATCTTTTCTGCTGAGAAAATGACAAGAGACTCTGTTTAACCTTGTTCAGCAACACTTATAATTCATGAAATAGTACTATTTCAGTGAATGGTATTGGAAGCTAATTGGATAATTAATAAGTTTTATCTGCCATCTTAAAGCCTAACAGAAACTGAAAGAACGAAGCCTTGAGTCATCTGAGGAGGCAGAGAGTTAGCACCTCTGGCCACCTCTTGTCCTTTATTAGATGCCAACCTGATTGCATTTGCCGCTTTGGCTCCCCCTTGCAGAGCTCAACAGCCCAGCATCGGCGCCCAGCTCAGAGAAGCAGAGCCCCATGGCCCAGCAGAGTCCTCTGGCCCAGCCGAGCCCGGCCACCCCCAACAGCCCTGTTGTCCAGCCAGCTCCTCCTCAGCCACTGCAGCTGCAAGGACATGAAAATAGGTAAAGTCTCCCATGGCTCTTCTGATGCTGAGAAGTGAGGGGGGTTGGGAGAGGAAGAGTTTGGGGCAGGACACAGGCAGAAGAGAAACTTTCATAAAGTAAAAATTGCCAGGTGCTCCTTTCTGTGATTTTGAGATGGTGTGGGTGTCATATGTGTGGTTTTATTAGCAAATACAGGGTCTGTTCTTCACAATAAGAGAAGCTTTCTTCAAGAAATGATGAGCAAATATAGATCAGTAGGGGTTACCTAGCTGAAGAGCATATTGAAGAGACTTCAAAGTGAATAACATATATGAAGGCCCTTTGGCAGGAGGGGGCATGCAACTGTGGAAAGGGTGGAAATAAGGTCAGCGTAGTAAGGGAAGAGGTCAGGGAGTGTGGTTCGAGATGAAGCACTAAGAGTGGTAGGGACCCACCTATAGGAGCTTGTAAGCAGGTTAATTTTTTTTAATGTTTTAGTTTATTTTTTGAGAGACAAAGGGAGACAGAGTGTGAGCAGGTGAGAAGCAGAGAGAAAGGGGAACACAGAATCCAAAGAAGGCTCCAGGCTCTGAATTGTCAGCACAGTGCCTGACATAGGTTAACACCCATGAATGGGAGATCATGACCTGAGTTGGACACTCAACAGACTGAGCCACCGGCGCCCCAAAGATACTGATCTTCAGTGTAATGAGAAGTCATTGAAGGGTTTTATTCTGAAGACTGACATCAATGGATTTGCTTTTCAAGGCCCCCCAGTGGGCCACACAGAGAGCTGACTCGGGGTTGGTCAGGGATGGATGTAGGTTAGGCAATTAGAGATGGCTGCTAATGTCCTCAGATCAATGAAGATGGTGGCTCAGAGAACAATGGTGGTGTGGAGAGAGGAGAGTGTGGCAAAACTTGAAGCAGTAATAAATGTTAGCATTTTTTACTGCACTTTGCCTTATATCCCCCCACTCATGATCTAATGAGGTTCTTCCATTCCACATCATAAACTAATATAAGTAAGGCACTTTGAACTTCCCGGGACAAAAGGATGCCATATAAAAACAACATTCTAGGGGCACTTGGGTGTCTCTGTCAGTTGAACGTCTGACTTTGGCTCAGGTCATGATCTTGTGGCTTATGGGTTCAAGCCCCACGTTGGGCTCTGTGCTGACAGCTTAGAGCCTGGAGCCTGCTTCAGATTCTGTGTTTCCCTCTCTCTGCCCCTCCCTTGTTCACACTCACTTTTTCTCTCAAATAAATAAACATTTTTAAAAATTAAAAATATATAAAGGGGCGCCTGGGTGGCTTATTCGGTTAAGCATCCAACTTCAGCTCAGGTTATGATCTCACAGTTTGTGGGTTTGAGCCCCATGTCAGTCTCTGTGCTGACAGCTAGCTCAGAGCCTGGAGCCTGCTTCAGATTCTGTGTCTCCCTCTCTCTCTAACCCTCCCCTGCTCATGCTGTCTCTCTCTCTCTCTCAGAAATAAATTTTAAAATTTTTAAAAATAAATAAATAAAATAAAAATGGCATTCTTATTATGCTTCTTAGTATGAACTTGTGTGTAACAGGGAGCCTGGGTAACGCTGAGCCATTAAAGAAAGAGATGAAGACACGTTCCCTTGTTGTTTTCCCTCTTTTGAAGGAGAAAAACAGAACAGCCCACAGGAACATCTCTGTGTACAAAATCCTCACCGGTCTTTTCCATAATTCTAATGTTTTCTGAACATCTGCTTCCCAGCTCCTGCCTCCCATGTTGGGGAAGATGAAGTGAGACTCAGATTCCAAGTCCCCGAACTCTGTAGGTCCATCACTCACACAATTGCAAAGCAAATATTTTCCCTGTGCCACAGGGGCTATTTCCATAAAGCCCTGTTCTACTCAGGAGTTCCCTCATTTGCTTTCACAAAAAAGTAAATGTCTGTTGTCCTCAGCTGTTTATGGGTTAAATATATTCCACTAAGAAAAAAGACTAAAGACCATAAAGCAAGCAATAGGGAGGTAAGAATTTGACAACCTGTAAGAGTAAGTCCTAGGTGTCTCAGTAATAAGCCACTGATGTGTTTGCCTTCGCCGTGTGCTGTTTCAACAGATTGCACGGGCTTTCCCCAGGATTCACTTCAGACTCAAGAGGAAGGGGCTGAGCGCATGCAGCTCCTGAACCAGCCTCAGACTCCTCTTACGGTTCTGCCTCTTCTTATTAATCTCCCAGCCGCATTTCCATCTCACCTTTCCAGAGTCAGATTCCCCCGACATGGGCTCTTGTTTTCAGCCTTGGGGTGGGTAATCTCACCCCTGTCGTGTTATAGTTCAGCAGGGACAATAACATTTGGGTGAGGCCACTATCATGTTTCAACTGCCGAGACTCGTTGGCCCCTACCAGAGAAGCCAGGATCTTTGTAATGTTTTCTTGTCCTGATTACACAGAATAAAATATTTCCCGGCTCTGGGATTAGCAGATTGACCTGATTCAAATGTTTATAAATCACCAGCATATTTTCCCAGAGTTCTTAGCTAACTTTGCTTCACTGATATTAAAAGCCTGCTCTTAGAGAGCCCTTCCTTGGCACTGCGGTTTCCTGGGTTAACTGGTGATTGTTAGTGGGTGGCTCTTTACATATGAATGAAGAGATTAATAATTTTACGGATACCAGAATCATTCTCCTAGCTGCATTTAAAGATGGTCATGGTATCAGGAGTTCTTTATTTTTCTCTAGATCAGGCTAGAGATGTCTCCAAGATAGCTTTTATGCCAATTACCTCGTGTGCATTTCCTAGAGGTTCATTTGTACAAGAAGTGCCCACCTAACTCCATGTCAAATTGAGCCAGTTTCCATGTTAAAATGGGATAAAATTAAATGACAATCTGCTTGCAAATATTCATTTTAGGAGTTAAAATGACTATTTTATCCTGTCTTATTTACTCTCAGTTTGGCTTCCTACTGACACCCTGCACACAGCTACTTATTTCTCTATCCCTTAACATCCTTTTGGTATATGCTCTGGAAACAAAATCATTTTAATATGGACATAAGCAAAACAGTATTCAAGGAGAAGTATTCACTGGAAACAACAAAAGAGCCATTATATAATATATTTCAAAACTAAGTATAAATAGCAGAGTTCACCTTCCCCAGCAAGGGCAATTAGTATTTGGCTGCATTTTATTTACTTATTTTTAATTTTTTAATGCTTATTTATTTTTGAGAAAGAGAGAGAGACAAAGTACAGGGATGGGGAGGGGGAGGCAGAGAGCAAAGGAGACAGAATCCAAAGCGGGCTCCAGGCTCTGAGCTTTTAGCGCAAAGCCCGACACGAGGCTCGAACTCACAAACCATGAGATCATGACGTGAGCTGAAGGTGGATGCTTAGCTGACTGAGCCACCCAGGTGCCCCTTGACTGAATTTTAAACAGCAAGGTCAGTAGAAGAACACTGGAAATTGACTTCTTTTTTTACAGACTTTGAACCCTACATGCTTAAGGCTGGAAGGAATTCTTCAAAGGCCCAAATGAGGCAAAAAGCCCACTGCAAGATCCTGTACCACATGGGCTTTGTTTCTTAGTTCTGGAACTTGTTCATATCATAAAGTTCTGCCAGATTTTATCTCTAGAAATCTGGTTTTATTATCTCTACAGTCTCTTTAATAATGGAATTAATAGCAACAAAGAGTTATACCGATGACCTTCTTTCATGAATGAAGGAATTTTAAAGAGGCTGTATTTTTTTAAGAATCCTGAGTTTCCCTTAAAATAAAGTGTTTCACAAATTCAAAGCAACATAGTATTTTTCCCAAGCCGCTGTATCATCATTGAACAGTTAGCAACACTCATAAAAACTTAAGTATATTTTCTTCATTAAAGACTCTTCAATGTACAGTTCAATGTAAAATCCTGACACACAGCATTGGTGTCAAAAGCAGTATGAATGCCAGAAGGTAGGCTTGGATGACAGCCGTTGCATTTTAACGGTTCCTATTCTAGGCTGTTGTGTAATCTTTGGGGAGACTTTACATTTCACCTTCTTTGGCTATACCTCATGACACATCTGCTTAGAAATGTGGCACATACTAGATATCGCATACTACTACCACGCAGATCATGAAAATAAAGTTACTTGTGCCGTAACTCAAAGCAACATGACATCTAATCTACCAGACAAACAATTTCTAGAAAGGAATCAACACATGCCAACAAATGCCAGCCAGTTCAATTCTTTTTGTTTCATTCATTCATTTGTGTGGTTAAACATCTTATTCAAAGCATATTGAAATAATTCTGTTCTCAGTATACACAATCCCAGTAGGTGAGTGGACAACTTGCTAAGGTATGAAACAAAGCCTAAATTCTGCAGTTCACAAGAGGAATGTGTCACTTCTGCAGGGTTAAGTAACAAATGGGACCTGCTCAAAGTGTTAATTAAAATAACATCCTTCCAAAAACTCCAAATAAATACATCTATTGATGTCTGTGTACATTTTTGGTGTATCCTCACCAAATATCAGATTGCACTAATGTTAATTGTTCAGTTGAGTGATTTTTAAAAATTTTTAGTAGTGGGGCTCCTGAGTGGCTCAGTCAGTTAAGCATCTGACTCTTGATTTTGGCTTAGGTCATGATCCCACAGTTGTGAGATCGAGCCTAGTGCCAGGTTAATGTCTGACTGTGTCTAATTGATAAATTAAATTTTCTCATAAGTTTGTAGTATAGGAAAATACATAGTGTACATAGGGTCTGGCACTATCTGCAGTTTCAAACAACCACTGAGGTCTTGAAATGTAAACCCCATAGGTGGTGGGGGGCAACTGTGAGTAATATGTTGGATAAATGTTGGACATAAACATTTTTGCCTTCCCTTTCATCTTAAGGCCATGCTAGTATCTGATAATATCATCTGATACTAATCTGATAGTTAGAGTCTAGTATTTGAACTCTATGTAATATGTTTCTACTCTTAGCGATGACCCAATGACTTTCTCCTTGACTTATAGCTTGTGATTATACCTTGCTATCACTCCTTTAACCTCTATAAGATATTCAAAAAGACTCAACCACGCAGGTTAAAAAGGCTTTAATTATATATTCATAGAGTATTTAGAGATCACTTGGGTTGTGCTTTCATAAAGTAATGAATGGTGTGTGGGGAAGAGAGAGGTTGAGAGAGTTGGTTTATTAGTGTTGAGACAGACTGATACTTTGGGATGTATAGTTAAGTGTTTAACTCCCTAGATTTGCTACAGTTGTATAAGATTTTAAATAGCCAAAGTCAAAGAGGGATATCCATAAGTCCTTTTCCACAAAGTTCTGGTTGAGCCATCATGTTTACCTTGATTTCTCAAGGAGCCAAATGAAAAGTATACAATATGGCATTTGTCAAAGATTTTAAAATAATGCTTATCGTCTGTGATTTTCTCAAATTCATGAACAAAAGGACCACCAAGAGATGCGGCCCGCACATGCCTATAGGTCATGTGATCATTCTAATCTCCTTGGAATGCTGAGACCTCAAGGTAAGCCCCATGTCCATTTATTTAGTTACAGGTCGGAAGTGAAAGCGCGGCAAGATGTGAAACCAGACATCCGACAGCCTCCATTCACGGACTACAGGCAGCCGCCACTGGACTACAGGCAGCCCCCAGGGGGGGACTACCAGCAACCCCCACCTTTGGACTACAGGCAGCCTCCCCTGCTGGACTACAGACAGCACTCCCCTGACACCAGGCAGTACCCTCTGGCAGACTACAGGCAGCCCCAGGTACCCCTAGGGCCCTATTAAATTTCTATGTAATAGAAATTTATTTTAATAGAAAATATTATCATTATTTCTATTCCCTATTAAATTTGCTTAATGGGCAAACCTGTAATTCACACACACACACAGATACATACACATGTACACACAGACATGCACATAGACACAGACACACATGTACACACAGAGACACACAAAGAGACACAGACACACATACACACAGAGACACACATGTACACAGATACACACAGACATACATTGTACACACGGACACACAGACATGCATATGCATGTGTATACAGACACACATGTACACGCAAACACACATGTATACAAAGAGACACACATGTACCCACACAGACACGTGTACCCACACAGACACACATATACACAGAGAGACACACATGTACACACAGACACACACATGTACACACACAGACATATGTACACACAGATAGACACAGACACACACATATAGACATAGACACGTACATACATGTACACACAGAGACACAGACACACAGACACACAGAGACACACATGTACACAGATACACACAGACATACATTGTACACGCGGACACACAGACATGCATACGCATGTGTATACAGACACACATGTACACACAAACACACATGTATACAAAGAGACACAAATACACACAGAGACACACATGTACCCACACAGACACGTGTACCCACACAGACACACGTATACACAGAGACACACATGTACACACACAGATATATGTACACACAGATAGACACAGACACACACATATAGACATAGACACGTACATACATAGACACGTACATACATGTACACAGAGAGACACACATGTACAGAGACACACAGGCACACATATGCACACAGACACATGTATACACACATAGACACACATGTACACACACACAGACACACACGACTCTAATACATTTATTGATGGTGTTCAAAAGCAGAGAATGAGGAAGCACAAAGGAGTGATAGTATCAGGCCTATACGCAGTCATTTTGTTTGCCAAGTAAACGATGGATACCAAAGTAATCAAGCTCCACTGTAGTTCTTTAAATGACCGAGGAAACTGCATTCAGATCTGCTTGATGGAATTTTATCTTGCGTTTTGCCAGATTGTAAAGTCAGATTACTTGTTCTCACAATATAGTGTCATTTGGGACACACTAACTGTAAGAGAGAAGGAGAACAGAGAGACTGACCACAGAAGCTACTCTGATATTAAACACCTGTTTACTCCATTCTCCACCTCTACAGGATTTTGATTATTTCACTGTGGACATGGAGAAAGGAGCCAAGGGGTTTGGATTCAGCATTCGTGGAGGAAGGGAATACAAAATGGATTTGTACGTGTTGAGATTGGCAGAAGATGGACCAGCAATAAGAAATGGAAGGATGAGGGTAAGAACAGTCTCTTTTATAGAATTGCTTTATACTGAAGGCAGACCCCACAGTGGGATGGAGTGCTGATGCATGCAGTCAAGCAAACAGTCGCAGCATGGGGCCTGCCTTCTTTCTGTTGCATGACTCCATTTTCTAAAGGTTTGGTCAAACGCTATTCAAGAATTGTTATTACCTCTCCTTCTGCTTACACCCTCCCAATTGGCAAATCTCATTGAAGTGCTTATTATATATACCTTCACAAAAAAAAAATGTACAAAGTAACCTAAGAAATAGTTCGAAATGGAAACAGGGATCCATAATTTTCCCTATGACTTGATTTTTTTCCTCCAAGTTTATTAATCAAATGGTTCTATGTTTCTTTGGAAATACTTTTGTGTTAACTGGACTTTTGGCTTCAGTATTGGAAAGAGGGGGACTAGACTTCTCGGATACATTTTGTCCTTAAAAATGGTGGCAGTTAGAAATTTTCCAATTAGAGTATAAGTTCAGGTGGATTTTTTAATTGAATAGAGATTTTGAGGCATCTGGTTGATGGATAAGTGACCATCTAAGGGTACAAAAAAAAACCAACCTTGATAGCAATATAGGATATTAGTCAGTGTTTCTTTTTTCTCTCTTCCTCTCTTTCTGCAAAATGGCCATTAATAAGCACATAATAAAGATTAGTCATTATAAATAAAATCTGAAATTCATTCTTGCCCTCCCTCCTTGCCCTTTAAATTAATACAGAAAAGCTATAGCCCTTGGCTTCTAGAAACTTCAGTTTTGTGCTGAGCTGCACCAACCACTTGCTCCCAGATAGCTGAATGAATCTTTTATTCCTAGTGCCTACTCTACCATTTCTGTGATTTTCATTCCCAAGTCACTGAATCATCCACAGTACAAAGGTGGAAAGAACATAAATCATGTCAATGTTTCTCCCTGCCTTCACAATCCTTTGACAACTGGGAAGTATCCAAGTTGGAATTTGAACCCAGGCAAGGGCTGACCCTGGAGACTGACAGCCCCCTGCCCTGATCCAATGCCAACATCTGCTTACGCCATCTACATATGGTTTTGGGAGAGGCCTCCACATGGTTTCTTGGCTCCCAGCTTCCTTAAAAACAGAAGGGCACTTTTTTTAACATATTGCAAAACTAACTCACAAGTGGTTAAATAAAACAAAATTGTTGTAGTGCACGTGAAAGCAACACAACACAAGGATCATGAGTGAAGTCACCAGAGCCCTATGAGAGAGGATAGCCCACCTGCTCCCACAGTGGACCTCAGAGGTGGCCTGTGTGGCTTCCAAACAGTGGCCACACTTTTTAATAAATGGTCTAAATGTCTGCTTGATACGTACAGTACTCCCAAGGCATAGGATACTAAATATAGGAGTACTCTTATGTAAAAAGAATATTCTGGGGCGCCTGGGTGGCTTAGTCGGTTAAGCGTCCGACTTTCCGACTTTCGCTTGGTCATGATCTCGCGGTTTGTGGGTTCGAGCCCCGCGTCGGGCTCTGTGCTGACTGCCAGCTCGGAGCCTGGAGCCTGTTTCAGTCTGTGACTCCCTCTCTCTCTGACCCTTCCCTGCTCACGCTGTCTCTCTCTCCTAGAAATAAATAAAACATTAAAAAAAAAAAATTAAAAAAAAAAAAAAAAAGAATATTCTTTCTTAGAGAATCAAAGCCTGAGCAGTAGTTGTCAGCATGGTCCCTGGCATCAGCATCACCTGGGAACATGTTACAAATGGAAATTCTGAGCCCCACCACAGACCCACTGAATCACCTACTTTAGGATTGGGGTCACCAGGCTAGGTTGTGATTCAGCTCCCTGTGAATCTGATACAAGCTACAGTGTGAGAGCTTCTAACTGAGCCTGAGGGAAGCTGACCTGACATAGGTATGACAAAGATAGGAGGTGTGTGGCTCAGGCCTTGTTAATCCCTCCTAGATCCTGTCTAAGGAGATTTTCATCCTGTCCCAACAGTTTACCTGGGGTTTCTAAATCCATGTAAACACAGATTTAGAATTCTGTAGGCAGGTGCTCAGTTTTATGAAAGATGCTTTTTCTTCTGGCAGCTGATAAAAATGAGCTCTCTACCTGGGTTTCAGAAAATGGTATATTCCCTTCTTTTCAAAGATTATAAACATAAGCAGTATTTTATAATTTTCCATGCCAGTTTTATAGAGCAACCTATTCCTTCTATGTACAGTTATCTAAAAGGAATTGTTATGGCCAGTTTTAGATAACATGGTTTAGTTTATTTGAGACTATAATATATACACTTCTAACATTTAATTTTCAAAGAAAAGGAGCCACTTGGGAGTCATAGAAATTCCATGGATAAAATTTTACTGGTTGATTTTATTTCCAGTCTTCACATTAAGGCTGGGAACTTGGCAGGGATGGATGGAAGACTTTTTTCTGCTCTTTACAGATAATATTCACTACTCAAATGTTTTGAGTTTTTCTCACTCATGGATTCTTATGGCACCAGGGGAAAATTTGTCCATGGTGACAAACTGTATGTCAGGGACAGCTTTATCATGTAAGTTCAAAGTTGAGCTTATTATCTGCTGTCAGAATGAGGTAAATATTTGCATCTTTGTAGTTGTTCCTGATCATAGCAAGTTAATTCAGATCTTATTTTAATGTTTCTTATCAAAAATTAATCATTTAAGCTAATGTTTTCTACCTTCATTTGTGCATATCAGTAATTGGCAATAACTTGTAATTCACAGATGTGCTTAAATTATTTTGGCAAGGACCAGGATCGATCAATATTTGTATGACTCAGTGGTTTCATTATTTTAAACCAATGCGTAAATAGGATAATGTATTAGTTACCAATTTGGAAATTTTACAGTAAAATTCATTAGGGACCCATTTTTCATCTTATAAATTTCCTCCTTGATACCACTGGGGGCCAGATACATACACAGATCTTAATTATCTGTGCAGATGATGTTCATAAGGCAGCACTACACTCCATAAAACTCCATGGGTATTATGGTTTGGTTGTAAAGTTCCAAGACTCTTGAGAAAAGTAGGTGGACTACACATTCATGGGCCATTATTAAAAATAAGCTCAAGAAGAAGAGAAGCTAGCACAGAGTTCTTCCCAGCCTTTAAAACACTCTGGCACATTTCTCCTTGTTAATGTGATTCCCTCACCTTCAGTCTTAATGCATCATTTCCTCTATTCACAAACTAAACATACACCCACTTCATGATTTGGAAAAGATTATATTTTCCCCCGTTTTCATGATCAGAAACAGAAGGAAAAAGTCAGGTGATGATCTGATAATACCTGTGCATCTTAGATTAAGCCCACCATTATGTAATTGCTGAAATTGCTTGTGAAAGAGCTAGATGATTCTAGAAAATCATTTCATGTAACAACTAATGAATTATTGAGCCTTTGGGTTAGGGGTGTAAATAATAGCAGTTTTTAACTCTTAGGTGATGTACCAGTTATTAGCCTCTGAATCTGAGACTTTTCCTGGGTGTTTTACATTTGCCTTGTTTCAGGACAGTGGTGGTGTGTACCTATTTAGTAGTACAGGAAAGCCAGGCACAGTAGGGGCCAGAGGAGGTGGGGAGCCTGGGTGTAAGGGCATCCTTCTCACACTGGGGATTCTAAGAAACAGTGGCTTGGATATGTATTTTTAAAGCATGTCCTTAGGCATCCAAGTGATATCCCAGGCATCCAAGAGAAGTGACAGTGACATTTTCACTCAGAGGTTCTTTCATGAACCTGGTGGGAGACAAGTAGACATATCCCAAAAGTGAGTCCCAGGTGAATGATCTCACTCCAGACTTTCTGGGCACCTGCCACAGTAAGAAATATCTTAGTAGGGAATCCTTGGCCAAATAAACTATTTGGCTTTGAAATTGATTAATGAGTACCGTATAAGATATTTGCTTTTCCTTCTTAGAAAGCATTATGTGTTTATTTTTTGTCAAATAAATATTTTCTTTCCAATTGATGAAAAAACAGTCAGATCAGGTAAGGATCCTGATAATGTGCAAGGTCAATGGCTTTCCCCAAAATATGAGTACATACCAACAGCAAACCATGATCAGAAAATAGTGGGGAAAATGAATGGTTCCTTCCGAGGGTCAGAGTTACAAGCCAAAATCTAGATAAAGGAGAGAGGATAAGAAACTCTTTTTCAGAAGATCAATTGGATGCTAATTTAAAAGAGAGGTTCTAGGATCCTTTGTATCTGAAACATATTAGAGTAACTAAATAAAGACCTAAAGATTTACTAAAAAATATGACTGTCTCAAGCTCTTCTAAACCCTCAGCCCTATTCTCAGCCACCCATATATGCAAATATGGTATATTTGCTTTATTAAACTTAGAAACATCAATTCACTTTGTTAAACTTCAGTTCCTATAAAGTAGGAAGAATGATATCTACTTTATAGAGTTGTTGAGAGGGTTTAGAAAACATATCAGGATGTAGTCATAATTTTTTAAGTTCATTTATTTATTTGAGAGAGGGAGCATGAGCAGGAAAAGGACAGAGAGAGAGAGAGAGAGAGAGAGAGAGAGAGAGAGAATCCCAAGCAGGCTTTTCTTTGTCAGTGCAGAGCTTGATGCAGGGCTTGAACCCATGAACCATGAGATCATGACTTGAGCCAAAGTCGGACCCTTAACCAACTGACCCATCCAGATGCCTCCATGGCTTTTTTAAGACAATAGAATGAAGTATTAGTTTGTGGGAAGAGAAAGGAATTTAGGTTAGTAAGATATATCATGGAATAGAATTTGAGTAAAATAGTGCAGTTAGAATAAATACCAAGAAAAAATATGTGGATCATAATTATGTGAAATATTCACTTTGTGAGGAGAGTAACAAGTTTTGACAATTATTACTAGATGGCTTTCCAACACCAGTTAATACTCATGTATTAAAAGTTGAGGAAACAAGACATAATCTGTAAATGCAGAAAATACAGGGAATGGAAAATAGAACCATAACTATCATGTCTGATTGCTTTTCTTCAGTCATTTGAGAGGGCTAATGTCATAAAAGAAACACAAATGACATACAGATTTTAAGGCAAAGTGTAAGAAATTATTAGAAACTATTAATAGATATGTTATAAAAAATAAGAGTCTTTTTAAGTTTATAAGATAGTCTAATAAAGTTGGGAGGAATAAAATTTTTGTAACTGATGAATAAATCTCTGATACAAAGCTCTTAGGTATACAATGTAATTAAAAACTGAAAATAAATAGGAAACACAGGCAAAGAATAATGAATATACAAAATAATTTATGGGTGAGGCATAAGATCTCTTAAAAATCATGAGACATTTGGAGGAAAGTATAGTAGGTCTAGTCACATACATAAATAAAGTCTGAGAATAGAGTTAAAAGAGAATCTGAAAGGAGATCAAGTTTGACTTAGAAAAGGCAAAACATTTTCCTGTTTCTATAAAATGTAACATAGTCCCCATTTCCATAAAACATACTTTCTATTATAAAAAAGAACATAATTTTTTTAGCTTCATCACCTTAACAGCAGTGTAACAATTGTACATGCCTTTTTAGCACTGCATAAGCTTGCTTATAAAATGGCTTACCTTCTTCTTGAAACTCATACAACACATGCCCACCTGCAGTGGGCCTCTGGGTAACCTAAAATATCTTAGTAGACTGAACAATGTGCAAAGTAGATAGTAAGCAATATCTTTTCATCTAGTTTTTATATAAATTTCAGTTAGTTAACATATAGTGTAATAATAGGTAAATATGTAGTAGTACAAGTGCTGGATCGTAGGGTAGTTCTATCTTTGAGGAACCTCCAGACTGCTTTCCACAGTGGCTACACCAGTTTGCATTCCTACCACTAGTGTTAAGAGGGTTCTCCTTTCTCTGCATCTTTCCCTGATAGCTGTTTTTTAATGTATCACCTCTCCTTCTGGGGTCCAGAATGACTAGCCTGTGACTACAAAATAAAACTATTCTATTTTACATATTGTTTTTATTAAACATAAAACCATTTAGAAGAAGATTTCTAACATATTTAGTAGGTACAAATACCAGCAATGATTCAAGCACCCTTGTGTGCTTAAAAAACAGAAAATGATCAATCTCCCATGATTTATCATCCTACCTTCACATTCCAGCCCCCAGAAGAACCACTACTTTAAACAAACACTTAACCATTCCTTCTAGTTTTACTACATATGGGTGTATCTCTCAACTATACTGTTTCATTTTGCACACTTTATGAACTTTATATAAATGAATCATAGTACACATGTTCTTCTCTGTGGTTTGCATTTTATACTTCATATTCATAAGACTCATCCAAGTTGATGAATGAAGCTATTGTTCATTTATTTTCACTGTTGTAAATCATTCCATTGTATAAATATGCTACAGTCTACAAGTAGCTATCCATGGAGATTTGAGATTTTCCATCTCAATGGACATTTGACAGTTGTTTCTAGCTTTTTGTAACTAACACGACCCTTATATATATTTCCTGCTGCACATATGCAAG
Organism: Crocuta crocuta; assembly: GCF_008692635.1. Taxonomy (NCBI): domain Eukaryota; kingdom Metazoa; phylum Chordata; class Mammalia; order Carnivora; family Hyaenidae; genus Crocuta; species Crocuta crocuta. The sequence continues at coordinate 4,184,861 of NW_027533259.1, read as the reverse complement.
AATTTCTCTAGACTAGACTATATACCTAGGTGGGCACATATTTAACTTCACAGGATAACAAAATATATTTTCCTAAGTGGTTATACAAATTTATACACATACCAACAGTATAAAAGAGTTTCCCCTACTGTATATCCCTCCTTATTAAACTTGTATTTCAAGCTTTTAAATTCTGGTAGGTAGAAAATGGCATATTGTTTAGGTTTCAATTTGCATTGCTTGATTGCAATGGCGTTCATCATTTTTTTCTTATGTTTATTGGGCTTTTGTGTTTTCTCTTAGATGAAAATGCCTACTCATATATTTTCCCTATTTTCTTTTGAATTGTTTCTTCTTTTGATATTGATTATGGAAATGTTTACATGTTCTTGGTGATGGTTTTTCATCGATTGCTATGTTGCAAATATCTTACTCCAGTTTATGATTTGTAGTTTCATTTTCTTTATTACGCACTTTGATAAACAGAAACTTTACTATATAATTGACTTAATTAACCCTTTCCTTTATAGTTTCTACTTTCTGTGTCATCTTTAAACAAATTAGTCCCTAACTCATATTCTTGAAGATCTCCTATATCTTTTTCTAAAAGTTTTATAGTTTTGCTTATCATTTCTAAATCTTTAATCACCTAAAATTGATTTTTCTGTAGTAGTTTAAGGAAGAAATCCAATTTCAGTTTTTCCATATGGATAACTCCTTGTCACAGCATCATTAGTTGAATGTTCTCTCATGTTTCCCCAATCTCCAATAACAGCCCTATAATAAATAAAATTTCTATATGCAGTGTTCTGTTTATAGATTATTGGCACTGTTCTGCTGGTCTGTTTGTGTAAGCCTACACTGATACTATACTTATCTACCTTTTAATAAGTCTTGACTTTTGATAGAGTAACTGCCCATCCCCTCATCCCCAGACACACACCTGAATTCTCCAGGAATGTCTAGATGTTCTTGGATCTTTGTTTGCCCTTCCATATAAATTTTTAGAATTTGCTTGTCCTAATAGGATTTTTATTGGAATTGTTTGGAATCTAAATGTGAGAAAGCTTTATAATATTTATAATCTTTATAATATTGAATCTTTCTATCCATGAACATGACATAATCCATTTATTTAGGTTTTTCATAAACTGCTCAAAGTTGTATAGTTTTTTTTTCTGTAACATACCTGCAGATATTTTGCCAGATTCATTCTAGGCACTTTGGTTTTTTTTGCTCTTATATATAATATTCTTATTTTATTTAAATTCAAATATAGTGTAATATTTCTTTCAGGAGTAGAATTTAGTGATTCCTCACTTACATATAACACCCAGTGCAAGGGCGCCTAGGTGACTCGGTTAGATGTCCAACTTTGACTCAGGTCATGATCTCACAGCTTGTGAGTTCCAGCTCCATGTCAGACTCTGTGCTGAAAGTTAAGAGCCTGGAATCTGCTTCATATTCTGTGTCTCCCTGTCTCTCTGCTCCTGCCCCACTCAAACTGTCTCTCTCTCTCTCTCTCAAAAATGAATCAACATTAAAAATTAGAAAAAAGAAGAAGAAAAGAAAAAAACATTCAGTGCGGAACATAAAAAGTGCCCTCGTTAATGTCCATCACCCATTTAGCCCATCTCCCCACCTCCTCTCCTCCAGCAACCCTCAGTCTGTTCTTTGTATTTTTTCTTATGGTTCGCCTCCCTCTCTCCGTATCTTATTTTTCCTTCCCTTTCCCTGTGTGTATCTGTTTTGTTTCTTAAATTCCACATATGAGCAAAATCATATATTTGTATTTCTCTGACTAATTTTGCTTAGCATAATATATTCTATTTACATCCACGTTGCTGCAAATGGCAAATTTCATTATTTTTTAAAGCATTTTACTCCTTTTTTATTAATGTTTTATTTATTTCTGAGAGAGAGACAGCGTGAGCAGGGGAGGGTCAGAGAGAGAGGGAGACACAGAATCCGAAGCAGACTCCAGGCTCTGAGCCAGCTGTCAGGACAGAGTCTGACATGGGGCTCGACCCCACAAACCGTGAGATCATGATCTGAGCTGAAGTTGGACGCTTAACTGACTGAGCCACCCAGGCGCCCCAAAATTTCATTCTTTTTGATTGCCAAGTAATATTCCAGTGTGTGTGTGTGTGTGTGCACATATACCATATCTTATTTGTTCATCAGTCTGTAGACACTCTTTCCATGATTTGGCTATTGTTGATAGCACAGTGGGGTGCATGTGCCCCTTTGAATCAGAATTTTTGTATTAATAATGTATGAATTTAGGGTTGTGGTTTTGATATGTAGTATGTTCAGGATTTTAAGTACTAAATATATTTTAATTCCTACTGTGATTTCTTCTTTGACTCGCAGATTATTTAGAAGGTGTTTTGTTTTTGCTTTTAATGTACAAGGATTTTCTGGTTCATTGTTTGTTCTTGATTTTTAGTGAGTCTTTGCCCCTGCTACAACCCTATCAGAGAACCCCACGGCCAAGGGGCTAAGTCTGCATGATCCCAAGGCCCTCATTATGCACCCACTCCTAGATTCTGGGCAGAAAGAACCATGGTGTCCTCTGCCCACTTTGCTGCTTCAGCACTACAGAAATTCTGCTTGGCCCAAGGTCTCAGAAAGAGGGGGGATGGTCGTACATTCACATCCCTGCCTGGACTGGGCAGGGAACATGGATGTGTGAGGCATGGAGAGTCCTTGCCCCTTCTGAGGAGCAGCCACTACTGGCTGCTCAGAGAGGATGCTGCATCCTCCTTCTAGGTCTTTGATCTTTCAAGAGAAAGCAAAAAATTTTAAGAATCAACCAGACTTGAAAAACATTATTTTTTAATTTGAAAAAGCTGTGCATGCCAGACAAACTAAGTCTGCAGGCAATGTGTGGATCACAGCTACCTTATTTTTCTCACTGTTGTAAACAGATACTAGGGCAAGAAGAAGGTGGAATGGCTGTGGGCAGGGAGTCTGAAGTGGTTCCTGCACCAGCAGGTGTGAGTCCCAGTGCAGCCAGTCAGAACAGTTCCAGCGTGCCCCGTGTGCTATTAGAAGACACTACTGTGGAAGTGTCTGAAATGCCTTAGAAATGGGCATGCTCAGAAAACCTGCATAAACCGCTGCTCTTATGCCTCATCTTTGTATTTGAAATTTTAAAGTTGGTTTTCATTCCCAGGAAACTTATTTTGATGGCTCAGATTCCTTTGTGCTTCTCCACTCCAGCCAGATGTAAGAGGAGTTTTCTCTGGAACGGGACACATTTAGGAGTCTGCAGATATCTGCCAAATGCTCAGAAGAATCCTACCTTATCTTCCCCAGGACCAAGAGTGCTTGTCTGGGCCATAAATGTGTGGGCCTGCCCAGCTGGAGGCTCTTCCTCAGTTTAGGGAGGAGCCCTCTTCATATCTTGCTCATATTCTGCCATCGAGCTTGAATGGCATGACATAGTGTCTTGAATTAATTTGCCCTTGCTTGGATCCAGGGAAACAAAGCAGCAAGGCTGTCTCCCTGGCAACAAGAGACTCCCTCACACACAATTTCCCAGCAAAAAAAGTTGGTAAAAATAGCAATATACACCCATCAGTGGGTCTATCTCAGTTTGAAGCCTCTGGTCATTGACAAATATTAAAGACCTATGCTCACTTCATTTGTTTTCAGTCACCTCATCCAAGACATTTTCATTGTGTCCAGCTCACTCAGTTTCTTCCTTACCCTGACAACCCTTAGAGGGAAGTTTTTACCTGTCTTGTTGACTTCAGAGCCCATTCCTTTTCTTGCTCCCTTTCCTTTTTCCACAACCTAAAGGAAATATGGGACAGTGAAAAGAGCCAGAGCCTGGCAGACCTCATATTCATATACTGGCTCCCTGGCTCTGACCTCGGACAAGCTGCCCTGTCAAAAGCCTACAGCTGCTGAAAGCCTCAAATACCAGCCTCCTCTGGGCAGTTTCAGGGGCATGCACACTGGGCGGGAAAGAGAAAGTGTCCTCCTGGCCAACAGGACCAGTCGAATCAGGCCTAGCAACTCAAAGAATGACAACATGTCTTCATCTCACACAAATTATTTAACAGAGTCCATTTTACTCTTCTGTAAAATGGGAATAATATTTTCCAGGAAGGACAAAGTGCTTACTTCAATATTCCTGAGTTTCCTCCTATTCTTCCTCCCCCTCCTTCCCACCAAGGTCTGTACTTTTATATGCAATCTTCTAAGCCCAGAGCTACAGAAAGCATTTTTAAGTGTGTATGTTAGGAGGTTATGAAAGCTTTCAAATACCTATCACCTTGCCTCTCCCTAGTCTGTTAGATAAGGTGGACTCCTTCTCAAGACACACATCTGATCTCTCTGACCGTTGCTTAAAACCCTTCATTGACACTCATTTCTTTCAGGGGAAAGACCAGAGTGCTGACAAGGCTGTGTGTACCCTGCATGTTCTGGCCCCTGCCTCCCTCCCTCAGTAAGATCCCCACGCTTCCTCCTGCCCTCTAGGCTTTTGCCCATGTTGGCCCCACCCGCAATGCTCTTCCCTCCCCCTTTCACCTGGTTAACACTTCCTCATCCTTCTCATGCCAACTCAAGCATCTTGTCCTCAGAGAAGGCTCCTCTTCTCTCTCTAGTCAGGTCACATCTGCCTGTCATTGGCTGCCACTTCTCTGTAGCTTTTGTCATGATGCTAATTTTACATTCACGTGTGTGATGATGTTATGAAATAAACCCTGTGAGAAAGGAGCCATGTTGCTCTGCGCTCCCCACTGTACCCAGGGCTCAGCACTGTGCCTGGCACATGGTGCACGCTCAGGTAATACTGACAGCTGGATGAATATGTGAACAGAGGCTTCAAAGTCCAGAACACCGCAGGTGTGTTTCCTGGTTCTGGAAGTTAACTAGGTGTACTCACTAAGTACACGGCCACAAAGGCACCTGATGAACCAGGATGTGGGATTTTGTAGATAACTGAGTATATGAAATATATGCTGCAAATTCAGTCTAACTGTCTGCTTTTTATGCCCTAGCGCCTCCCTGTAAATCTACCATCCTTTTCGGAGTACATTTAATTATTACAGATTTTGCAGTATCAGTGAGGTAGTGTAGTTATCATGCCTAACACTTTTTAAATGCCTTTAATCTTAAACTGTGTGACATTTCACATCTTGTTTTCCTCCTTTGTAAACTCCCCATCACCAAATGTGAATGACATAGCAGGAATAGAAATAAAGCAAAATAAGGTCAAGCTAGAAATAATGAAGAACTTCAAAAGCATGAGGTATGCAAAACATGACAGCATGAAGGGTTACAAGACAGGTGTGCCACAGCCTATTAGAAAGAATGCACAGGAGAGCAGGGCAATCGGTCGAGTGATAGGAAAGCCAGAGCTTAGCAGAATATTCGAACCCTGCAGAGCTGAGCCCGTCAGTTCAATGCAGATAGATGAGCTAAGGAGGCTGATGAAATCAAGCGCATGAGAGAAAAGAGATAACCAAGTGCTTAAGAGAGGAAAGAGCAGTCCAGCTGGAGAAATAAAACAATCGTCTGGGCTTGGGTAGATCGTTTCTGGGGCCCTGCATTGCAAAAGTTCACCCGCCCAGTCTTTCATCACCTCTGGGTGCTGACACTCAGTAAACACAGGAAGCTCATCTCTGCATAAGTGTTAGCCTTTCCATGTCACCACAGCCCGTCCCTGAGCCGCCCAGGCGTCTGTCAGCCATCACTGTGACTCATCCTTCAGATCGTCTGTGAATGTGAGGTTTTCCTTTATTGTTTGGTTCTGCTCCACGCGTCTTGTGAAGGAAAAGAAAAAAACCTCTCACGAAGATAAAATCCATTACCTTTTTCTTTTTGGAGCCTGACCTGTGAACACTCTGTTAAATGAGTTGCAGGATCCTCTTTCAGGAATGAGGGAGAGCGTTGTCTTGATTAGAGAAGGAAGCTGTAGGGAGCAGAGCGGCGTTAGACTCCCTTGTCAATTATTCAGGGCTCATTATCCCACACAGGGAGGGCTCCATTTTTCTGCCCTGTTTCTTCTTCTACAGGATGCCCAACTTTGAACCATTTCAAAAGCAGATTCCCATGAGGGCTAGTTAAAGGTTTGGTAAGGAATCAAAGGGTTAGTGTTAGGATTGCATCTTGGTGGGGACAGACAGAGAAGAAATTGAATAAATTAGAAGTGAGGAGAATCTTGGCATTTTAATTATTCATGGGTTTTGTTTTGCTTGGGGTTTTGGTTTTGCCCATGGAAAAGAATGAGAAAGTTTACAAACCACTGCTGTGATCTGAAAAAAACACACTTTACTTGCCTCTTCAATGAGGGGAGGACTTGTTGAGTACGGTTTCCTCTTTTTATATTAAGCCATCATTTCTCTGTCTTTATCTGAGGATAAATCAAAATTTCTTCCCTCTTCATTTTTACAAAAATGTCTTTCCACCTAATTTATGCAAATTAGCCATCTGCTTAAGGTCCTTTGTCATTCCATCTCCCCCCCAGACCTAAAGATCTTCTGGTGGGTGAGCAGGGAGTCACTCAGTCTACACAGTCTACCATTCACTTCTCTGCTTTAGTCACAAAAGTGGGCATGAAATATATCTTGCTTCTGACTCATGCAGGATTTGGTTTGCACAGCAGAGTGATTCAGAGGATGCTGAGAGCCGCATACTCTATTCTTCAAAAGTGACTCCCAGGCCATTCATATTTCTTCTTCTGGATGCCCCTGGAGTGTTGCTACCATGGCAATACACCATCCTCGGGCCATGGTCCCTTCTCTCCCTGCCACTGTTTCCTAGCACCTGCACTACTGAACACAGACATGGCCTCTGCTCTTACTGGTGGAACACTGATGCCTACCCCACCAGGATGACAAGATCATTACTGCATCTGACTCCAGAGTGCTTCAACTTGATAGGATACTTATTTTCTAATAAGTACTTCTTCCCTATATCAGGATCTGTCACCTCTTCTTGATCCTGTATAAAACAATGCAACCAACCCCCAAGGCAAGCTTGTCTAATTATTTGATCAACTTTGGGGTATATGGGCTGACATCCTTCCTAAACGCCGAACTAGAATTTCCAGCTGCCTGTTGGATGTCCAATGCACTCATTTTCTATTTCAAACCAGCCACCAGGTCCTGACATTATGCCACCTCAGTGTCTCATGTCTCTGTGTAATTATCTGCCAAAAGGATGATATACCACCGGTCTTTAGGACACTGTCAGCAATATTAGTCTTCTTGCGGGAAGAAAAGGAGACTCCTCAAACTATTAGCGTTGCTTTCCTTTGTAGAAAACCTTGAGGGAAGAGTGATGGAGCCCAAAAAGGGAAGTTACGGTCAAATCTAAGTAAGCAAAGAGAAGGATTAAGGAATATTGAATATTGGGTCATTTTCAAATATTGCCTTCCTAGCACCAAAGGGAAAACTGGGAGGTATATCAAAGGGAATTGTGGAGTAAACAGCTGAGTCAGTGATTGCAATTAGGTACCTAACTTGGGAGTGTGCTCCATTCTGAGCAGGGCTGGCCTGAAGGAAGCCAACACACAATGCTTCCGTCTGTGTCCTTCTGGAAACAGACATAAAGGAAACAAGTCAGACCCCAAATTAGGCATCTCCTCCTTTCATTCGATTGTGGCAGCCACAATGCGGACCTTTCTCTTTGTTATACTCAACTATTCCAGTAGCCAGGTGTGTCCCACCGGTGTCTAATTTCTCCCATTCATGCTTCACACTACTGCCAAAATTATATTCCTGAATCACAGGTGAAATCAAACGAGCTGTCTCCTCAAAAGTTCTCAACAACCTACCTTTGTTCACAGGATAAGATCTAAATATGTTAAGGCTTTGACTCTGGCTTTGGTTTGGTTTGGTTTGGTTTTATTTAAAAAAAAAAAAATCCTCTACAGTCTGACCCAAAGCAGCTTTCTATCCTCATAAGGTAGTCTTTCCACAGCGTATACTCCAACCGTTGCTCCTTCCAGAACACATGCTGGCATTTCACACTTTCCTGTCTTTCCTCATCTTTTACTTTCCATGTGGAATTTCCTCTCTCTCCATCTCTGTCCTCAAAACCCTACTCATCTTTCAAGGCCCAATTCTGACTACTCCATGAAGCCGCTGAGAATTCCCACCACACTGGTCACTCCCACCCACCTTCAGATGAAGGCACCTCCAAAGCACACTTTTGAATATATGTTTTAGTCTGAAACACAGTAAAGTAAAAAAGAGATTATAGAAGTATATGCGCAGTTTAAACAACAATAATAAAGTACCCACACAACCTCTACCCAGCTTAAGAAACATAACAATACCAATATATTTGAAGCCTTCCCATCTGCAAGAGATAACCCCTCCCTTGAATTCTGTGTTAATCATCCCTTTGCTTCTCTTTATTGTTTACCATGTTTAGATATATCCCTCAACAAGATACTCTTCAGTTTCACATGTCTTTGGACTTTATAGACATGAGTTATTATTTTTGTATTTTCTCGACTTTTTTAGCTCAACACTGTGATGAAAGTCACTGAGTGGATGTGTATTACTGTAGTTTATTCATTTTCACGAATGCATAGTTCTTTATTATATAAATATGAATTTATTTATCCATTTCCCTGTTGATGAGCTTTCAGGTAGATTCCAATTTCTCACTATTAGAAACGTCACCATTACAGACATCCTTGTAAAGATTTTCTAGAATGCATGTGCAAAATTTTTCCCTTGGGGACAATTCCTGAATCGATTCCTAGGAGGATTTGTGAGTCCCAGGAACAACTTCAAATAGACTAAATAATACCAGAAAATGTTCCAAAGTGTTGGTAACAATATATGTACTCCTACATTCAGTATATGAGTCCCTGCTGCTTTATACCCTTATTGGCATTTCACATGAAGTGGTTGTTAAATTTCTGTTAGTATAGTGGATATGAAATGCTATATCGTTATGATTTTAATTTTCTTCCTGACTATTAACGAACATCATTCTCTATGTTCAAGTATTCATTATCCTCTTCTCTGATACTTAAGTTGATATCTCTTGCCTGCATTTCTGTTGTTATTGTTGTCTTTCCCTTATTGATTTTTACACATGATGGATATTGTATCTCTGTTGGTTATATGTATGGCACACATCTTCTCCCAGTTTGTGGCAGCTCTTTTTCTCTTTATAATCTCTCTTGATGAAATCAAGTTTTTAGTTTTACTACAATTGAAAATATCAATAGTTTGTAATATTTGCATTTTTATGCTTTAAGACATTACTAGCAAAGGATTTTTAAATAACTTGAAAGATGGACCTTTTACATGTAAATCCACAATCCATCAGGGATTGGGTTTTGTATATGGTATGAGGTAGAGGGGAGTCATCCAAAAAATGTTTAACCATGACATTTAGTTTGTAGTAAAATTTAATATGATATATTGTAAGGGCTTTAATATGTGATAGTGTGTCATAATCATCCCTGTGTCCTCCACTGTCTTAGCACAATGCTTCCCACCTAGCCACCGCAGGTACTGGAGTGTCATTGCAATTGGACTCTTCATAATGCCCCTGCCCCTATACCGTGCTTCTGACAGCACAGGCAAGAAGCACAATGGCTTCTTTCTTCATCTTGCTGAGCACCTCCTCTCCCTCGTCCCATCCTCCACAGATGTTCTCCTAAGCTGCTCCCCTGCTCCGCTCTTCATAAGCACAGCCAGGGAACAAAACTCCTAGATATCAAGAAATATGGGAACCGGCCAGCCAGTTTGTTTTCTTTTGTCCTGCAGTGGCCTAATAGTACACCCCCAGCAGTGTTCTAGGAAGCGAGGCACAGGCCTCAGCAGCGTGGGGAACCGATCCCAGCCTGCATTCAAATGATCCAGCACGGCTCAGAGATGACAAATCACAGGGAAGTATCTGTTGTGTTTTGGGAGGTGCCAGTTTCCTTAGCCACAGACTGCCAGTAAATTAAAAATCCCAGTGGATTCACATTGCTTTTCAACTGCCAGAGTGAGTTAAGATGGCACTAAATACAAATATAAAGTTCTTTTCTGAATCATGCAAGTGTGAAAGGGAAATATTTCAGTTCGCAGCCTAGATATACTCATGTGTGCTTTCAATTCAGAGCAATTGAGCACGTATATATTCAGTATTTACAAGAATAAGCCTTTCGGGATATATAGAAAAATACTCTGAAGCACCGTGGGCAGCAGAGTAGCATAAGGGGAAGACCCTGGCTTGGGCAGATTTCAGCTTACTCACTCCCTAGCTGGGTACTCTCTGCTTCCCCATCACAAAATAAACATCAAGACATACCTACCTTGCAAAGTTTTTATAATAATTAAACAAGGTAATTAGCATAAGTTCACAACACTGCCTAGCGTAGCCTGTTCTAGGTCATCAGTTTTTTTAAGGATGATGATGATGAAAGGGAAGGATGACGATTGATTATGATGAAATGACCCAATCCCTACTTTTTAGAAATATATCATTTATGATGTCTACGTCTATCAATAACTCAGAAATAAGGCCGATCAAGAGCTATAATGATCATAATCATGTTTTTAAAACAAAAATTAAAATATAATCTGGCCCAAAAAATGAGTCTAAGAGAGTATTAAGATCTAATATTAGAAATTGGGACTGTCCCAGCACATCTAAGACATGCAGTCCTATGGCTATAATAGAAGCACTGACCATTTGCCATAAGGAAGATCAAGTTTGTCTTGGAGAGAGTCCTTAGAAGACATAATCATTGAGTGGGGTCCTGATGTGCCTTCAACAGGTAGACATGAGGAAAGATAAGGAAAAATTCCAGATAGCACAGGGAGAATCATAGAACAGGACAGAGCATGTAAGACGTGGCCCTTTTCCCCATGTGCGTTTTTATCATATAGAAAAGGTAATCCCCAGGGAGTGCCTGGGTGGCTCAGTCGGTTGAGCATTTGACTTCAGCTCAGGTCCTGATCTCACAGTTTGTGAGTTCAAGCCCTGCGTTGGGCTCTGTGCTGACAGCTCAGAGCCTGGATTCTGTGTGTCCCTCTCTCTCTGCCTCTCCCCCACTCACTCTCTGTCTTTCAAAAATAAACATTAAAAAAAATTTTTTTTTTAAAAAGATAATCCCCAGGACTCCAAAGAAAGTCCTGGGGTAAGAATGGAAGCCAAGAAATAAGTTGGGGGTAAAGTTAGCAGAAACCTGAGTACTACCCCACACCCACCCTTTTCTGTCAAAGCAGCTCTGCTCTAATGTATCATTTATTCCCTTTCTTAAGCAAACTTTAACTTATAAAAGACTTCCCACTGCTTAATGAAAAGGCACACACACACACACACACACACACACACACACACAGGTAATGCGCTTAGTCCTTGCCTTGTTTTCTGTAACTAATCCATGTGGCCCTTTTGGTGACTTATGATGATTTTTTCCTTTGGTTACTTGTCCTGCAAAAGTGTCTGGGTCCTACGTGGGACAGAGGTCAACAGCGCTGTGGGTTATCACTCAGGTCTGGGAATCCGTTTTAAAGAGAGGTGGCTCAAGAAGGTTGTGGAGCAAGCACAATGGAGCCTGGAAACCAGAGTTGTGTGATTCAGATCATGGTTCATTCAGACTCTTTTGTGGGGAAAAAGAAGCATCTCAACTAGGAGTTGAGATAATGACCTTGAATGGTAGATGCTGGATACCCTAAAAGGAGCACTGGTAGGAGGCATGCAAAGTGCAACACGGTGGCCCCCCAGCCTGGGCCCCAGAAGAAGGTACTGAAGAGGCATGCTCCTTCAGGATAGATATGTCACATGCCCAAGTTCCTTGAGTTTCTGAAGGTAAAGTAGCCCTCTTGAGGGGAAAAAAACCCAACTCCGATGTGTCATATGGGGAACAACACAGACTGTTGTCATCCATTTTAAGAAGAATGTAGGAATCAGTGAGTTGTAGAGGGTTTTTTGGGGCGTTTGTTTGTTTGTTTTAACTGTTGGTTGTTTGTATTCCCAGTCATTTGTGCTGGCCTTTTTAAATTGGCCATCCCATTATTATTGGCACATCGTGTCCTGGAATGAAATGAACACATGCAGATTTTCCATTTAGCTCCCAGGGATCCTTACATTTAGAAAAGGAAAACTAGAAAATAGAAATACACTGGAAATGACCAAGAGAACAGGGCAAAGAAGCATGTCACAACTATCTCTGTTAACAAAGATACCGCTTCTTGATGCAAGAAGGCAACTTATGGAATAAGAGCTTGGAGAAGCTCATACTTGATGGTTTTATATGGATCATAATAATAGATGGCAGTGTTCTTCTAGTAGAGAAGCAAAAGCCTTACCTTTTTAATGATGTATTATTGCTTTCAAAACTGTTGAGAATATCTAAATTTGAAAATGGACCAAATGGTTTTTAAAAGCTCCCTAGGTAATTCTGATGCATACTCTTGGGTGAGTTCATCTCCTGAATAGGCTAGAATAGGCTAGAATAGGCAACTGGGCATCATATGGACCACCATTATAAAATACACAATATGAGGCCAAGAAAAAATAGTTAATCTTTTATAATTCAGTCATTTCCTAAATATGTCACCAAGAAGATGACAGGATGGTTAAAATAATTCCACTTTCATTTATATGATTAATTTAATTCTCTGGGAAAAAAAACACTTTTCATTTTCTAAAGACCTCTTAGACAGCTAATGGATTAAATTCTAATAAAACCTTTGTCTGCAAATTACAATTAAAATATTTGAGTTAGTAATTGGTATTTAATGCATTTCATGATACTTCACAAGTGAAGTGGAGAGATAAAGTGTAGGTATTGTACTTAGGCCCAAAATTCAGATAATTATTCACTGTATGTAACCTAAAAATTTTAGAAATTATTTGTATTTGAAAATGAGAGTTCAAGTGAAACTGTAAAAACCTCCAGACCTACAAGATTTCAAGATTTAGGTAAAAGGCTCTAGTAATCAAAATGATAGGAATGTTGGCCCTGGGGTAGCCTGTGGGACCCTGTGGGAAACCCAGAAAAAGACCAACAGGTATGGAGACCCGACATGTAGTTGAGGCAGCATCACAAATCGGGGGTGGAGGGCAGATTCCCCATAACTGATGCTCAGACAAGTGGTTATCCATACAGGTAAAAATAAGTCTCTACTTCATATCTAACACAAAAATCAGCTCCAGGTGGAGTAAAGACCAAGGTGAAAAGCAAACCATTAAAACGTTTAAAAGAAAATGTTTTAAATGTATTGATTTTATTTGGGTTGGGAGGGATTTTTTTGAAACAAGTCACAAGAAGCCCAAGCCACCATAAAAGAACGTTACTGATCAATGTAATTCCATTAAAATCTTAAGTGTCTCTGTGACAGAATACTAGGAACCAAGTAAGAAGACAAGCCTCACATTAAAAGAATGTATTTGGAATACATAAAATGGAAAAGGCTTGCTACCTGGAACATATAAATAATAAAGAGCTCTTATGAAGTCATAACAAGGAAACAATGGGGAAACTAGACAAAGTACATGATGAAGAAATTTACATAAGAAGAAAGCCAGTCGGCTGGTAAATATCTGCAATGATGCTCAACATCAGGAAAAAGCAAACTAAAGCAATAAGATGATATTTTACATCCATCAAGTTGGCAAAAGCAAAGTCTGACAGTTCCAAACACTGGCAAGGATGTGGGCAACAGGGAACCCTTAGTCTCTGCTGGGAACTCTTATTCCTGTTGGTGATAAAGTAAATCAGTGCTACCGCTTTGGAGAGCAATTTGCCAGTAAGATATAAGGTAAAAGATGCACATTCACCCTGCAGATCAGCACCTGACTTTCCTGTATGTCCTGTTCTTTCTCATACTCACCAAGAGACATTTTCAACAATATTTATTGCAGCATGGGGTATTATGTAGTGGTTAACATGAATGAGCTATATCCTCTACAAGAACAAATTTCAACAATATAATTCATTGATGAAAACAATTTATTGAGTGAAAAACCATTACAGAATCATATATGGAATGCTATTTATGTAAAGTGCAGATACATATTATTTATAGATTTTTACCTATGAAATAAAAGTAATAAAAACAAACAAAGAAGCATGAACTACAGAATAGTGGTTACCTTTGTGGGGAAAGGAATGAATTCAGAAAGGATTTAGGGAATCAAGCTCTATCCATAAGATTTTATTTTGTATGCAAAATACTTTGAAGCATATATCACACAATGTTAAACTAAACTCTGGTTGATAAGTATAAAGATGAATGCTTTATAACTCTTAACTCAAATATTTTTAGCATTTTTTAAAAGTTTTTTTTAAAGTTTAAGTAATCTCTGAACCCAATGTGGGGCTCAAACTCATGACTCAGAGATCAAGAGCCACATGTTCTACCAACTAAGCCAGCCAGGGTAAGTAGACATCTTGACCAAATTTAAAGCTCTAGACTGGGAGTCAGCAAACTTTTTCTGTAAAGCAGCCAGATGGTAAATATTTGTGGCTGCATGGACCACACAGTCTCTGTCACAGCTGCTCAGCTCTCCTGTAGCAGTACAAAAGCAGCCACGGGGCAATATGTAAATGAATGAATATGACTGTTCTAATAAAATGTTATAGCAGTGGGCTGGATCCAGCCTGTGGGCCATGGTTTACCAAGCCCTACTCTAAACTCAGAGAGCCCCAGATTCCAAATGTTACCTTTCAGTCCAGACTATAACCCCTATCACTAGTAAATTAAATATTCAAGACTAAAGTGAGTTTGAAAGTCTCCTATTGAATAAAATGTAACATAACTAACAATTATTGAATGTTTACCATGTGTCAGGTGCTGTGCTAAGGTTATAGCTATATCTCAAATGATCTCAACAATCTTATGAGACAGACACCATCATCATCCCCATTTTCAGATGAGGAAACTGGGATTTACAGAAGTTAAATAACTTGTCTAACATCTCTGAGTTTACAAATGATGTTCATCATAGAACAAAAGCCCAGGATTCCTGATCCCACCAAAGAAAGCCCATGCTGTTAATCGCATTGCTACCTTGCACTGTCCTTCCTGTCATGACAAAATAAATTATCCAATACAAATAATCACAATTTTAAAAATCCAATTGTTGGTACACCTGGGTGGCTCAATTGGTTGAGCATCTGACTCTTGATTTCGGTTCAGGTCATGATCCCAGGGTCATGGGCTCGAGCCCCACATTGGGCTCCATGCTGAGCGTGAAACCTACTTAAGATTCTCTCTCTCTCTCTTCCGTTGCCCTTCTCCCTGACTAACACACTCTATATATATATAAAATAAAATAAAATAAAACAAAATAAAATAAAATAAAATGTGTTTTAATAAATACATAAATAAAAATAAAAAATCAAATTGCTGTGTCAAAATAGAACCTGGCATATTAGGTTCTAATAATAAACACATTTATGCACATTTTAGTCAGTAAGTAACCCACTTTTTAAAGAAAAACTTAGCCATCAAGGACTTAAAGAAGAAATAAAATTGAGGTCAGTTTTCAATTATCCAGAGTGAGACTGTTAAGTCTCACTGACAAGTGAAACTAATAGATAACCCACGTGCTTCATTCAGCTCCCTGTTGTTATCCTGCTGTTCCTCTCCATGCAGTATGATGATGTAAGATCTCACCTGATTTAGAGAATAAGCAATAGCAAGGCCAGCTACTTCCCAGGGTGACCTGCTGAGAACTGCTGTTTCACAGAACTAGTCCTACTGATTTGTCTTCCCAATGCAGAGCAGAGGTACCTGTTTCTCTGGGAGAAAACAGTTTGTGAAGCACTAACCATCCCTTCTCCCCACCCCAACTCTCATGAGGGAAAGAGGTATTAGACTTGCCCTGTTCTCCCCCCTCAAGATTGGTAGTGTTTGATCCATCTTGCCTCCTACCCCATGTGAGGCTGAGGATTGTTAGCTACTGAATCAGTAGAGATATTGATGATCTGGGGAAGGGAGAGAAAGAGGAAAGCAAGAAGTGGGAGTTCTGGGGCAGCCTGTGCTCCCACCATTACTTATGGGTTGAGTAGACACTACAGAAGGTGATTGGGGCTTAAACCACCTTTCTGGTGGGATATTTTCTGGCCAATGGGACCCCAGCTGAAAAAGTCTGTAGATGATATTACCCATAGTGGAGGAAGGGGTGCTGTATGGATGAGGAGGAGGCCAACCTCAATCTATGTCTCCCAACATAGAGAGAAACTCCACATCAGGTCTTCCAAAGAAATGACCCACGGCACCCTTAGGAGAGAGGCAGTGTTTGGACACCTGGTGAGTTTAAATTCCCTAAGGGCAGAAATCTTGTCTTCCTTGATTCCCATAATATCTGCAGCACCTAAGGCCGTCCACGGCACAAAGAGAACACACGACCAAGAACTGGCAACAGAACCACAGAACGGCAACATAAAGAGAAGGGCCGGCTGGCCACCAGTAACTCTCCATCCCTCAAGTGAATGCTGGTCCTCTTCACTACCCGCCATCAGAGCTTCTCTAGCAGACTGAGGGAGGAGACAAAGGGAGAGGTTGGGAGAGAGAGACTAAACCCCTTTCCCCATTTGAATGGTTCAAGCCTTCAGCCTAGTCTGCTGTGTAAGGGGGAGCTTTTAATTGAAAGTAAGGTTGCAGTGCTAGCTGCACTATACTTTTTTAATGGCAGAAAGTGTTAAAAGATAATGGAATTGGAATACTACCCAGCAGGAAAGGGGTGGAGGAAGGTCAACAGAGTACAGCTTGTAGCAGCTATTGGAAAACTAAATCAATCACATTTTTACCTCAGTGACTAGAAGCACTTCAACCAAACAAGTGACATTAGCCATGTGATATCCTTGGAAAACAAAGGTGATTAGAAAACAAAGATTCTCCATCAGATTAAGCCCGCAAAACTGTTTTTCTAGAAATGATGATGAATTTGAAAGTTGCCATTCAAATGTTTATATCGAGGTTTTTCTGGTGTCAAGTGGCCTATATTTGTAAAATGAGTAGACAGCATCATACCAAAAACAATGCAAGTCTGTACAGAGACAATATTGGAGGGGTCAACCTTTAAATGTAATGATTGGAACCAGGCAGGGTGGGGGAGTGCCTGGGTGACTCAGTAGGTTGAGCATCTGACTCTTGATTTCAGCTCAGGTCATTATTTCACAGTTCATGGGATTGAGCCCCACCTTGGGCTCTGTCCTGACAGCACTCAAAGCCTACATAAGACTGACTTTCTCTCCCTCTCTCTGCCCCTCTCCTGGTCACAAGTGCTCGCTCTCGCTCTCTCTCTCTCTCAAAATAAATAAATAAACTTAAAAAAAAAAAAGTAGTGATGGAGCACCTGGCTGGCTCAGTCAGTAGAATAGTGCAATTCTTGATTTCAGGGTTGTAAATTCAAGTCCCATGTAGGGTGTAGAAATTACTTAAAAATAAAATATTTTAAAAATAAATAGTGATAAAGTGGTGAATTTAGTCAGGTTTGAGAGGCCACACTAGAAATACCCAAAGATTACTTGGAAGTAAAAGCAAGCTGAATGGCAGAGATGATGAGTCCATCACCAAAGGCAGGAACCAAGAACAGAAAACCAGAAAATACACTCAAGGAAGTAGAAGGATCAGGGAAGCATCATGAAGTGGATCCAAGTCATTCTTGGATGTCCACCCACACCAAGTGTTAAAGGTACCTGCTAACCCAAATTAAAAGGTACAGTTAGTGGTGTGGAACAGCTCAAAGTAACTAACCATGCAAAGACTAATCTGATACCTTGGTACCCATGACACCCACTATGCATTATTCATAAATTAACCAGCTCCCATTGTAAAATATATATATATGATAAATAGATTTGGTAAATATATATGATTATATATATATATGAGCTAGAATTTTGCTTTCCAAAGTTAATTTGAATTTGTCTTTGTAGACTTTCATTGTAGAGTTTATAGAGTATGTTTGCTCATTTGTTTATTTGTTTGAGAATGAGATAATGCTTCTGAAATGCCTGAAAAATGTCTTGTGTAAAACTGTGCTCAATAAGTGCTAATTACTGTGAAGGGTCAACTTTTTCATCTGGGCAGTTCACAACTCATAATAAGCTCCTGGGTAATTGAGAGTTTCATAAAGGGACAGGAATCTAAATGCATGTGTGTAGTGGCATAAGTGTGAATGTTCACACAGTAAGCTGAAGATAATTTGAGTCTAGTTAGGATACATGGCAGAGTAATATCACTTTAGCTGTTTTTTTTTTTTTTTTTTCAAAATAATTAGTTATGAAACTCATTAACTTGCAGCAAGGGGTACTCTGGTCTCTGACTATAGAGGGTGTCTCATATACTAGATGCCCAACTGCATTCAAGTCTCATGACCTCCCATCAAACTGCATGTCTTTTCTCCACCTATCAGTCCATGCGTTTCACTGTATGCAGGAGTTATTTGATAAAGGAGTAGAGGGAACAAATGACTGTGAGTCAATATTTAAGTAGGAAAGCCTCTTTTTGTAAGTGGCTGATTTGCCATGGGACATATGTGGAACTCTGGGAATAGCCAGAGTTACATTAATCAGACAGTTATTAGCCTCAACTGCAAAGTGGGGAAGTTCAAAAGGTGCATTTCAAAGCTATGATAAACCAGAGGCTTTTTGTTCTAGCGACTTAAGAAAGCTTTACATTTTTATTTCCAATTAACCTATCAATAGTGATGTCACTTAAATACTCCTAAGGAATATTATCTCCTCATTATTGCCAGAAAACATGCTGGCCAATTTCATAGCTCAGCTGTTCTCATGCATGGATGGACAATCTGAATTAACTTGAATAGAAACAAGATTTTTAGACACTCAGCTACATTCCTAGTTGTAAAATTTAAGTAATTAAAATGTGACTTTAAATAGTAAAAGAAAATAAAGTGGATAATGTTTATTTTGTGCATCAAAATGATAGTGATACAATGCTACTCCAACTTTCTATTTATTCAGTGTTAGCATGTCGGTAGAAAAATTATTGTAATCCACACATTCACTGCCAGTACAATTGAAGATCGTGGCAATAAGTAAAGACACTCTGGAGAGCTGTCTTAAAATTAAGCTATTAAGAAATATTGGTTTTTTTTTATTATGATGAAAGAAAGATAGCCACCTATAAAGGTGGGAGTTTTGCTGCCTGTATGACATACTGCTTGTGATGTTAAAATCGGATGCAAGGACACCCATTATTCTGTTGATCTGGAACTATGATGCTACAGAAATAACATGTATTCAAGGAGAAAGATGTTGAAGTGATCAGGGAAGTTCAGACCCACAAAGTCTGAGCTAGATTTATTCACAATTATACACATACTCATTACACCTTTAATCAGGCCTTCCTTCTCCTACTCATGCTTGAATGAACCTAGGCTTCGAAGCTGTTTGTGACACAAGATTATAGATGTATTCTTAAACAATATCCAAAAGGTGAATAATAATTACAAACATCTTGTATATCTTTGTGTAGAAGGAACCTTTAACTCTGAACTAAGTAAAAACCTACTGTTGTGTCCTTCTCAACAATGCTAAAGCAACCTCATAAAGAGTGAGGGGCATTAGAGAATGTGCATCTTGTCTTGTTATCTCCACCTGTAAGCTTGGGGGCTTTCACAAATCCCTTTTGTCCCCTGAAGTGCAAGTCTTCACCTTAAAGTAAAGATAATAGAAACCAGAGATAGAGGCGCCTGGGTGGCTTAGTCAGTTAAGAGTCCAACTTTGGCTCAAGTCATGATCTCATGGTTCGTGTGTTCAAGCCCCACTTTGGGCTCTGGGCTGACAGCTCAGAGCCTGGAGCCTGCTTCAGATTCTGTGCCTCCCTTTCTCTACTTCTCCCCAATTTGTGTTCTCTCTGTCTTTCTCTCTTTCTCTCTCTGGAAAATAATAAACATTAAAAAATTTTTTAAAAAGATAAAAGGTTAAAAAGATACGCTCTCTGCCCTCAATGCCCCTGAGTATGCTTTAGTAATTATATTATCAGCAATGGCTTCCATAAGTTAGTTTACCCCCAAATCAATCAACCAACCATTCTCTCTCTAGTTGTCTCTCTGTCTCTCTCTGTCTCTGTCTCTCTGTCCTCTCTCTATCTCTCTCTCTCACACACACACACCCCGCACACCACACACACATACACACACACACATGCAGAGTATTGTGCTAGCTGCTACAAAGGATATTCTAAAAGAGTAAACTGTGATATTTGTCCTCAAAGCTGTACACTGGGAAGTATAATTATAAGTCTCATATGAATGTATTTCCCAGTGCTTCTCGCAGGACTCAGGAAATACAAAAATTAATATGTCTGCTTTCATCCAATTATGTCAGCAAAGCCATGGTTATACCAAAAAGAAAAGACATGCCTCCACCTTGTGGCTGGGTCTTCTTCAGCTGGGAAGCATTGCAATTTTTAAGCTTATTTCTTGCTGCAAGTTAGAAGATTGCGTTG
This sequence comes from Crocuta crocuta, assembly GCF_008692635.1. Classification (NCBI taxonomy): domain Eukaryota; kingdom Metazoa; phylum Chordata; class Mammalia; order Carnivora; family Hyaenidae; genus Crocuta; species Crocuta crocuta. Next base: position 4,164,474 of record NW_027533259.1, on the reverse strand, counting down.
TTTTTCTGTTCGTACACTTCTTCACCTTCATATTGTAACATGTATTAAGGACTTCTGTGAAGCCTTTCTTCTCCTGGAATTCAAGGTAAGCCTTGGCCAAAATGAAGTAGCTAGCATTTATACATTCATTTAAGAAAGGTTTATGAAACTTTGATCCTGTGTTAGACACCTTAGTCAACAACAGAAAAATATCAGCAAACAAGGCACAGACACCCGCAAAATGTTCTGACCTCAAAGCCCTCTCTCTCTCAATGCCCCACACACCCTCAACTCCCTCCAAAGACTTTCTTCCATTAATCATGTTATATCTTACACAGTACCAATTTTGGTCCCCACTACAAGTAAGTTTTTATTATCTATTATTTTTAAAGCAATGTATTAGCTATTGCTGGAGGGTACAAAGATACCATCCCTCCTTCCAGGAGTTTACAATCCATTAAGTGCAGGAGTGAGAAATGGTGGTGGAGCGAATAAATACACAAATAGCTAGAATGAGAGGCAAGGCTGCAGGCAGTGCTGTAAGAGTAGTGTAGCTAAAGCACAGGTGACATGGAAAGAAAGGAGGGTGGCTTTCCCCTAGAGAGGCCGGAGACAGCTTTGTGGACAATTTGAGAGTAAACCTGAAGAACGTGAATGACTACAGGGTGAGATCAGAAGGGTCAGGGGAACAGTAAGAATGACTAGCAGGGGTGAAGCAAGAGCAAAAATGTAGGTGTGAGGGAACCCAGTGAAGCATGAAGGAATGAGAAGCCAGCCATATTAAACCTAGGAGAATGATGGGGATATGCTGGAAGGAGGGGGGATCAAGGTCTTGAAGGATATTCAAACCAGGCCAAGGAGCTTGGATTCTGTTCAGGAAGTGGGTGAGATGGGTAGGCGTTTGAAGGGGAGAGAGATCAAAACCGAGGTGAGCTTATAAAAAAATATTTTAATGTTTATTTATTTTTGAGAGAGAGAGTGAGTGCAAGTGGGGGAGGGGCAGAGAGAGAGGGAGACACAGAATCTGAAACAGGCTCCAGGCTCCCAGCTGTCAGCACAGACCCTGATGCAGGGCTCAAACCCACCAACTGTGAGATCATGACCTGAGCTAAAGTCAGACCCTCCACCCACTGAGCAGAAGGCAG
>NW_027533259.1:4132568-4158800 GCF_008692635.1 Crocuta crocuta | reverse complement strand
CTCAGGTCGTGATCTCATGGTTCATGGGTTCAGGCCCCACATTGGGCTCTGTGCTGACAGCTAACTCAGAGCCTGGAGCCTGCTTCAGATTCTGTGTCTCCCTCTCTGTCTTACCCTCCCCTGCTCATGCTGTCTCTCTCTGTCATAAATAAATAAAAAACATTTTTTAAATAAAACCTCTCCAAGACTAAATTAAAAAAAAAAAAAGATGCTTGTGGGGTGCCTGGGTGGCTCAGTTGGTTAAGCATCCAACTCTAGATTTGGGCTTAGGCTGTGATCTCACAGTTCATGAGTTTGAGCCCTTGCATGGGGCTCTGTACTGACAGTGTGGAGCCTGCTTGAGATTCTCTCTTTCTCTCTCTGCCCTCCCCTGTTGGCACATGCAGGCCCTCTCTCTCTCCTCTCTCTCTCTCTCTCTCACTCTCTCAAAAATAAATAAATATTTAAAATATGTGAATAAATAAAAATAAAAGATTGTGGCAACCCTATGAGCCAAAAGAATAGAGAGAAGAGAGAAATAAGGATTGGAAAATACAGGGAAGAGAAATAGGAAATTAGCAGCTGCTGCTAACCACAGAGTAGAAATAAAACTGATGGGGCTGGAAGCCTATTAGAGGCAAAGGCAACTCTGAAATCTTGAGCAGTTTTAAAAAGCACATTCGAGGGCACCTGGGTGGCTCAGTCAGTTAAGCGTCCAACTTCAGCTAGGTCATGATCTCGCCATTTGTGGGTTCAAGCCCCACTTCGGGCTCTGTGCTGACAGCCAGCTCAGAGCCTGGAGCCTGTTTCAGACTCTGTGCCTCCCTCTCTCTCTCTGACTCTCCTCTGCTCACACTGTCTGTCTGTCTGTCTCTCTCTCTCTCTCAGAAATAAATATAAAAAAATAAAAATAGAAAGCACATTCAGCTCACTAATCTATAATGCTATCTTAAGAGAGCATTTGTATAAAAGTGCAATACTTAAACAAATAAAGGTTTCCAAAACTAGCTTCTCTAATATGGGAAAGGTTACCACCTTTTGTCTTAAAACTTAAAACTTTTGTCTGAATCCATTCAGGCTGGTATAACAAAATGCCACACATTGGGTAGTTTATAAACAGATTTAGTCTTCACTGTTATGGAGGCCAGAGGTCCCAAGATCAAGTTAGAGGCAGATTCGGTGTCTGGTGAGAGCCTGCTAACTGTCTCTGTGTCCTCATGTGGTGGAAGAGGTGAGGGATCTCTCTGAGGTCTCTTTTATGAGAGCACTAATCCCATCATGATGGCTCCATCTTCATGACCTAATCACCTCCCAAAGGCCCTGTCTCCTAGTACCATCACCTTGGGGGTGAAGATCTAACATATGAATTTTGAGGGGATACAAACATTCAGATCACAGCAACCTTCATATGTTATATTCATTCATTGTTTTAAAATCTGCTCTTTTGTTTCACTTCCTCCTAGATTCACTGCCTTTCCTTCTTTCTTGATTCTGTATCATGGGGAACTGATTCCTGCCTACATCACACATACTCTTTTGCCCATAGTTTCCTATTGGATGTTGCTAATGAGAAGCAGAGAGGAAGATCAGAGGGCAGGAAGAAAGAAAGTGTAATCATTTTCTAACAAATAATCATAAACTTAGTAGCTTAAAGCACACCAATATATTCTATTGCAGTTCTGGAGGTCAGAATTCTAAAGTGGTTTCAGCGGGTTAAATTCAAGTTGTCTTACCAGCAAGGCTGGTTCTTTCTGTTGGCTCTAGGGGAGAAGCCACTCCTTCATCTTTCCCAGCTTCTGGAGCCCCCTGCGCCCCTTGGCTTGTAGCCCCTTCCTCCATCTTCAGTACCAGCAGTGGGGCATCTTTTCTTAGCTCTCACCTCTGTTTCTGTCTTTACATCTTCTATCTCTCTGATTTTGACCTCTGTGATTGAGACCATCCAGATAACACAGGATAGATGATGTTCCCATTTCAAGGTCCTTAACTTAGTCACATGTGCAAAGTCACTTTCGCAATGTAAGGTATCATATTCATAGACTCCATAGACTAGATGTAGACATCTTTTGGTGGGACAATATTCTGTCACAGAGAGAGATTTCTTTCCCTTGTTGCTCTGGGCCTGGCAATGTTCATCCCTTTATGATGGCAGCTCTCATCAGGCTCTTTCATGGTCCAAGCTCTCACTAGGTCCCTGAAATTTTCCTTCCTCTCCCAGGCTCTTCCAGACAGAGGTGGTAACAGTCCTCACCTTTAAAGGCTCACCAGCCCTCTTTGCTTCCTAAGCCCTGCCCACACCTCTAAAATAGTCCCATCACTAAATTGTCTTCAAAAATCCCAGCTGATACGCCCATCTTGGTATGCCTTTTCACACTCTTGCTGACACTGTTAACATGTCAGGTCTAGAACTGGCACACACAGAAAGTAAACGTAATACAATATGCAAGTAGTTTGGCTTCAGAAAACCCAAGGATTGTTACCCTGTGCCAATGTCACAGTCATCATACAGAGCCTAATGCTTGCATCTGATTAGAAATATGGGGGGAAATAATACCTCATTTTCTCTCAGTTACATCCAGGGAAGGGAAACGACAGCCTACACAAGAGTTCACAATAGAAAGTTTCCTCTTTGATTTCATTTTGGTTGTTTTTCAATCAAATAGGAAAAGTGACTTCATGACTTAATGTAAGTGATTTCTGGGCAAATGGATGAGCCACTAGCTGAACTGCCAATGACAGCTTTCTATTCTTGCTCAGGCAGATAATTTCAACATATTTCCCTAGACTCTTCTTCTTGCCTGAGCAGTCAGACGGTCATATGAAAGTGGAAAGGTTGTGGTTATTTTTTCCTTCATAGAAAATATTTTGCTTCAACCACCTCGTCTTTAAAATCTTTCTTTGCATTCATGTCTGTCAGCACAATAGAAATTATCCCTCTGTCTTGGCTTAGGGTTTGGATTAGCTGTCCAGCATTCAATGAGATCCTTTTCCTAAGAGCTATCTATCTAAAAATGATAGAAGAAAAATGGCATCAATGTTCTATAGGAATTCCTAAAATGCAGAACTTAACCAAATGAACAGAAGATTTTTTGTGTGTGTTTTTAACATCTCAGTGATATTTTAAGAAAAACATTTGCCTCATTTCTCCCATTAAATATCCCCAGAAGCTCAGCTGTGTCTCTCCTAGTTTCATTATAAAAAGCCTACCACTGTGTTTTATTTTTTTCTCTCCTCTATCATTACAATGACGATGATGATAACTATGAGAGTTAATAATCCAGGATTGTATTTGTTTTTTGTTTTTTTTAGAATTATTTTCAAATTTTATTCTTTTTTGTTTTTTACAAATAGTTTATTGTCAAATTAGTTTCCACATAACACTCAGTGCTCATCCCCAAAGTGCCCTCCTCCATGCCCCTCCCCCCCTCCCCCCCACATCCATCACCTTATATAGGAGCACCTAAATATCTAAAACAATTAATCACAAACAGAAACAAGCTTATAGATAAGAATGTGCTAATAGCAGGGGACTTTAATACTCCGCTTACAGCAATGGATAGGTCAGCCAGACAGAAAATCACTAAAGAAATAATGGACTTGAAAGACACATTGGACCAGATGGATCTGACGGATATATTTAGAACTTTACATCCTGAGGCCAGGGAATTTCCTTTCTTCTCAAGTGCGCATGGCACATTCTCCAAGATAGATCACATACTGGGACATAAAGCAGCCCTCAATAAATCCAGGATTGTATTTGTATAGTTTAGAGTTTACAAGGCACTTACATACACTTCATATTATTTGGTCATGGTCAAACCTATTATGAAACCAAATTTAATGTTTTTATGGATCTTGTTTAAATTTGGTTCACACAATAAGGAGCAAAGAGTCAACAGCTTCTGAAAATGTTTTTCTTTCAATCTTACATCTCTCTATTGAACAAATATGTATGGATATTTCTCACGTGGCTGAGCCTCTCTGCCCTTACAGAGTTTACAATGTAGGCACAGCTCAACATTTTTGCCTTTTATTTTTTAAGAGAGAGAACACACAAACATGGGAGAAGGGCAGAGGGAGAGAAAAAGAGAATCCTAATCAGGCTCCACACTCAGAGTGTAGGCCCACACAGGGTTCAATCCCATGACTCCAGAATCATGACCTAAACCAAAATCGAGAATCAGATGCTCAATCAGCTGAGTCACCCAGGTGTCTCACAACTCAATTTTTTAAGAAATGCTGAGGAAAGGCACCCGACCCAGACTGGAGGGACCATGGAAGGCTTCCTGGATAAGATCAAACCTGAGGTGTGTCTGAAAGGATGAGTAGGATTCTACTCTATTTTCAGAATGGAGGGCAGATTCTAGACAATGGGCACAGAAAGAGAGCTACTTTAGGCAACTAGGAAGAGATAATCAGAGAGCGTGCATAGAGCAGGGGAGCAAAGGTCTTAAAGAACGGACCATCAACAGCCATGAAAAGCCCTAGAAGAGTAAGGAGATTTAGAAAGAAGGAATCTAATAAAATTCTCCGTATGAGATTAGTATTGGTAACATTTGACAAGGAAAAATGAAAGGTTTGCTGGGAAAGATACCAAATTGTAATTTAGACTTGACCTCTACAACTGGTCACTGCATCATCCTTAAATTTCACATATGTTTACATGTTTTAATTTAGAGGATGTGAAAAGTAAGAATGAGAAATGGAGGCTCCTGAATGGAGAGCTCACCCTGAATCTTCACCAAAGGTGACCCCCTGATTTGAATGACCAGCCAAGGCATCCCTTGCCCCTGAGCAGTACACCCAAGTCAAAGACGAAACATTTTCTGAGCTGTGACCATCTTGTCTAAAGAGTGAATATGAAATAGGGCACATTACTTGCCTCAAGGGAAACCCTCAGAATTCTTCAGCAGCCCCTAACTTCTTATTCCCCACTCGTTCCCCTCACTTTCATGGTCCTTCTAAGCAAGTATATGCTCCAGCATAACCTTGATTAAGAACCCTTCTGTAAAGCCATAAGAGCTATTTTACACTTGTGTTTAGATGAAGTTTCTTGAGAGATGTTGGGATGTTTTCCTTTTAAGTGGTTATTTTCTAGAGCGTAGTAGAAAGAGAGTTTCCGTTTTCAACATACACCTTAATTGAGGCAAATAAAAGCCACAGCGTTTTGGTGTTCTCAAACATGTGCTTCAGTTTCCAACTGGGTTGGAAGCCTTCCCTCTGGAAAAACCTGCTGACTTGATGGGCTCCTGTGCCTTTGCTGAGGCAGTCATGCACGACAATTTGTAACAAGAGCCAGCTCCTATAATAGGCACTTGGATATCATCTATTTCAATCACCAGTCTAGTGGAAGAAACAGAAGGTTAGCCAAAATGTTCAGCATAACCCCTTGAAAATTTTACTGCAGTGGTTATTAAATAATATCTAACAGGGGCACCTGAGTGGCTCAGTAGGTTAAGCATCCGATGTCGGCTCAGGTCATGATCTCACAGCTCATGAGTTCAAGCCTGGTGTTGGGCTTTGTGCTGATAGCTGGGAGTCTGAAGCCTGCTTCAGATTCTGGATCTGCCTCTCTCTCTCTGCCCCTCCCCTGCTCGTGCTCTGTCTCTCAAAAATAAACATTTTAGGGGCGCCTGGGGGCTTAGCTGGTTGAGTGTCCGACTTTCGCTTAGGTCATGATCTCGTGGTTCATGGGTTCGAGTCCGCGTCGGGCTCTGTGCTGACTGCCAGCTCAGAGCCTGGAGCCTATTTCAGAGTCTGTATCTCCCTCTCTCTCTGACCCTCCCCTGCTCACACTGTCTCTCTCTCTCTCCTAGAAATAAATAAAAACATTTTAAAAAATAAACATTTTTTAAAAATAATAAATAATATCTAAAAAAATTAATTGTGAAAACAGTCATTACATATTAAAGGTCACCATCAAGTTGAAAGTCACCCCATCCCTTTGCTCCAGCAGGGCCATAAGGGCTGATGTGTCCTGTTGTCAGAGCACCTGGTGATGATGCCTGTGGCAGGCAGCGGCAAACACCCTCAGTTGGAGTTTTACCCCCCTGCACTTTATGACTTTTTCATTCAGACCCAGCCTCCATTCTACTTTCTTTCAATCCTTTAGCATTTGTTTCCCATTACTTTACCTGTCTCTACCCATTTTTGTAGGTCACCAGGACTCAAAATTCACGTGGCCTCCTCTAAGTACTCTTGAAATTGTTAAGGTGTAGCTGGAAGTGCTTAAGGCAGCGTTTCAAGAAAGCTTTCAGTAAGGTATGCCAAGATGCACTAACGCGAGCTATGTTGTGAGAATAGAGATGGCTTTTCAGTTAGAAAAGCAAACCTAAGCCATTTACTCAACTGTGATTAACTAAGGGCCTACTTGTCAAGAACTATGGAGATGCCACAAATACGGTGGGTACATTCCATGCCCATGAAGGGTCTGGAGTCAACAAGAGAAGCCAGACTGTAAGTGAAGAATTTCACTAACCTGAAGCCTCAGATCATTAGCCACAAAAAATAGTCCACAGCTAAGTCTTCCATGGAATGAAGAATAGAGATATCCATTATTTATTGGTATAAAATTCTAAAAGAGCTCAAATCCGCACACCTAATTAAAATCTAGGGTTTCAGTCGTGTATAATCACACAAAACAGGTTCTTGTGGGACAGTAGTAGTGTGAGGGCAGTTAACTGATTACAACCAGCTAAGCGTGTTTGCGGGGTGTCAGAGCAAGACTTAAGTGGGAACGTCTGTGACTCAGAGCTAAAGTAAATCCAGGATTAATCAAGTTCTTCTAAAGATTTCATTGAGCCAAACCAAATACTTTCTATACAACTTGGCTACAAACGTATATATGGTAGAGTTTATGTCTTTTTCTTACATCTAGAACTATTAACCATTTAAGAAATATTGAAACTTTTGCCCTTACCTGCCTTGGTTTCCCAATAAGCACAGAAAAAGTTTTACCTGCAGGGCCCCGGCAAGTTCAAGGACTTGGTAATAGCTTTGTTAAAGAAACATCCACCATGATACATGAACAGATATGTAGGAGCAGAAACGCAGAACGTACTAGGCTGTGCCGAGAGAGGGTAGCCTTTTCTTTTCTTTCCTTTTCCTTTCTTTTCTTTTTTTCCAGGAAAGTGATTTTTATTTGCAGTTGAAGTATAGTCAACACACAATATTACATTAGCTTCAGGTGTACAACATAGTGATTTAACAAGTCAGTGTGCTGCATGCTCACCACAAGTGTAGCTGCCATCTGTCACCATCCAACGGTACTACGGTATGCTATGCCTTTCATCCCGTGACTTATTCATTCCATTATTGGATGCCTCTCCCTCCCACTTGCCTTCACCCCTTTTGCCCATCTTCCCACTCCCCCCATCCCTTCTGCCAGTCATCAGTTTGTGAGAGGGGGCAGTCTTATCTCACTTGTTGCCCCTAAGACATTGCTGTAGGGTTGTTACTTGCCCCAAGAGGACTACAGATATAAATATTTCTTCTATAGGGGGAAAAAATGAGTGTCTGGAATTTTATCTTAAGTCCTTTGGTTCGTTTCCTAAATTCGACATCTCCTTGGCACACACACATCTGTGAACTTTGAGTGTCCCTCTCTCTCACCACTTCCCTTTTTCTCACCCTCTTCCCTCCACCCCTACCCCTCCTTTTCCCATCTCTCTCTCAATTCTAACCAGAACTTGATATTTTAAAAATTCATTAAGAACAAGTGGAAGACATTTCTAAAGTTCCTCTTTAGTAACGTAGCTCAGTTGAAGATAGCTCTGTAACAAAGTATGGAAAGAGAAGACTGTATCAGAATCACAGCTGGTCTTTTTTTCTTCATCCCTTAAAGGAATGCAAATTTTCCATTGATTTTATCAAATTAATTCCTTCAGTTGATTCACACGTGAGATAGGAAAGTGATGCTCTTCAACTGGCCACTCACTGACCATGAAGTGGGAATGTAACCAAAGAACCTCTCTCTGCCCCTGACAAATTCAATTCCTTATACAACCAGATACTAAGGATGAAAGCAAAAGGAATCACATTTGAAATTTGTTTAAAGAGTCCCATCAAAACGACTATTCAGGGACACCTGGAAGGCTCAGTCAATTAACTATCCGACTCTTGATTGCGGCTCAGGTCATGATCTTGAAGTTCATGAGATTGAGCCCTTGTGCTGTCAGCATGGAACCTGCTTGAGGTTCTCTCTCCCCCTATTTCTGCCCCTCTCCCACTCACATACATACATTCCCTCTCTCTCAAAATAAAAAGAGAGAGAGAGAAATGACTATGCATAGTATTAATAGTGGAGTAAAAATAAAAAATAAAACTTTTTTTACAATTTGTGTCATTTTGCAAAAAGAGACAGTTCTTGAGTCTGTCGGGCTTGTTGTTACCCTTGACAACAGGTCCAAATGATTTGGCCTATTTTTATAATCTGCCAGAGCACCTTCTAAGATCCAGAGTTTGTGACAGTGACAGCATTACCATCATCTTACCTGGACAGCATGCCCTCCAAACACACCTTTTTTTTTTTCTTTTTTTCTGAATTTGGTAAGGTCTTGCACTATTCCCAAACTTCCTTTGCTTCCAGTGAGGGAGGAAATCCACACACTCCATCCTCCAGTGTCCTGCCTGGGGAGAGACTTGAGAGAGACTGAAAGTCTTTGATGAAGACTAAGGATCCCAGATCCAACCAGCACCAGAGGCATTCTCTTCTCTTTCTGAGGGGACCCTGCATCAAAAACTAAAAGCATGGATATTTTCCAAGCCAAAAGGTCAGGTCATACTCCTGGGAACTCAATAAAAGTAATACCCCTGACTCTTCCTGGAGCCCCGTCCCTGAAATTCCTGCACAGGAGACCTCAGTCCAGCCCTTGTGCAGCCCTTGAATCCCTCTACTTCTCAACCACCCCTGTAGTCTTCCAACCCACCACCTCTCCCTCCCATGCTAAGTTTTCTTCCCTTAGTCCTCATGAGCTCTTAGGAGGGAAGAGGGAACATGACAAATGCACAAGAAAATGAAAACATCAAATTTTCTAAGTCTCTCAAGTATGTGACCAGAATGCAGATGATGTGTGACTATTTCTATCACACCACGAGATTCCTTTTGCCCTCTACATGACTCTCGCAGTGTCAGTCTCAAGGCAGAAGTGTCCTCAGGCAAAAGTGACTATCACGATTGATTTTGGGGTCAAGAGTGTTCATAATCCCTTCTCCCATGATTCTCAACATAAGCCATGTGTAAATGCTTCATTCATTCACAAATATTTATAGTGCATCTCATTTGAGATACATCATTAAAAGGCACCCAATATCTGCCCTCATTTGCTTCTTGAGACCATGGTATGTTTGGTCTCTGTCACCTTCCCCACACCCTCCCAGTTTCCCAATTAATAGACAATGTGATAACTTCACAGACTTCAGCTCCTTTCTTTAATCTCCCACTTTCTCTCCAGTTCAGTCTCCATACTGATGACTCAGGGAGATTATTAAACACCACTTTGCTTCCCTAGTCAGGTTACTGGTTGATTAAAAATTTCAGTGCCTTACTGTTGCCTTAAAAATAAAGCCTGGAGGACTTTAGTTGGGTGGCTCAGTTGGTTAAGCATCCAACTTCAGCACAGGTCATGATCTCATGGTTCGTGGGTTCGAGCCCCACATAGGGCTCTGTGCTGCCAGCTCAGAGCCTGGAGCCTGCTTCAGATTTTGTATCTCCCTCTGTCTCTTCCCCACCACTGCTCACACTTTGTCTCTGTCTCTCTCTCAAAAACAAACATTTAAAAAAAAGCCTGAACTCCTGAGTAGCAGAATAAACTAATTGGCAGTTCTCCAAATATATCATGGTCTCAAGTCTCAGGGTCTTTGCATCTACTGCTCACTCTACCTAGAATGCTTGTCCTCCTCCTTCACCTGGGAACTCTTACTGATACTTCAAAATTCAATTGAGATGTCACCGCCTCCAGAAAGCTCTCCCTGCATACCAGTTCACCCATTCTGAGTTAGATGCCCCTCATTTGCTTTTCCTTAGCATTTTGTTAATATCTCTGTTATAGCAAAGGTATATTGAATAATAACCTTATTTACCCACTTTCCCTCCAGTTAGACTGACAACTTATTGTAGATAAATACTATACCATTTATCTCTATCTTATCACCCTGGTAGACTGTCTAGCATATGGTAGGTGCCCAGAAATCATTTGATGAGTAAAGAAGGTCTAAGTCTAGGAGGGAAGACAGAAACGCATAACTGTAACAAGGTGTGATAAATAGTAGAGTGGGGTACAGTGACGAATGTAAAGATTAGAAACATCTGCTTGCAAAGAAGACAGGGTTGAGGAAGGAATCCCAGAGAAGATGTTTGGGCTGGCGTTGAGGAAGATTGAGAGATCACCAGTCCAAAAGGGGGAGAAAGCAAAAAGAACAGTAGCATATGGAAAACTCTGGATGCCTCAATAGGAATGAAGCATTTGGGGAGATTTCTCTTAGAAGCATGACTCCAGTGACAATAAGAAGAAGATATTGGTGAGAGAGTGACAGGAGAATATTTGAATAATCCAGGTAGACACCTGAATTGTCCTAGTTAGCAATGGGTTAAAACTGAGGGCAGAGACCCAGCATGCCCCTCAGGTTTCCCACTTGAGTGAGTGGTAGTACTGTTAACCAGATCTAGAGGAAAAAAAGTGCTTTGGGAGAAAGATGCTAAGCCCAGATTGCTAGTGCTGAATTGGAGTTGCCTGTGGGACATCCAGGTGAAGATGTATAGTATTCAAGGGGATGTGTGAGTATGAAGCTCAGGGGAAGAGTCTGGCTAAGAATGAAGACTCTACTATAACTTCACTGGAACGTTTGTGTTACTTCTACAATTTAACTGTACCATGAGGTTTCAGTCATGGGTGGGAACTGCTGGGAGAACAATAATTGGTCCCATCTCTGCCTCTGGCTTGGATACAGTGGCTTCCGGTAAGCTACTCAGCTTCAGGCTGTGCCTGTGCCTTATGGGAAAGGGGACAATTAAGGAGACCTGAACAAAAATGTTGCAAACATTGCCCCCAAAACAAATTAATTTGGTCCTGTCATTCATAATTCTTCTGTGAAATGTGGAAGTCATACCAGTGAGGCAAACTTCTTCCACTGCCCAAAAACCATACTTTCAAAGACCACTTACACAAAGGGGAAGGGGACGTCTTTACCTTCATTACATTGAAGTCCTTACCCCTAGAGGATCCTCTTTAAACAGAAATATTACTCTCTTACTAGTACAAACATGTGTTTGTTCTTTCCCCTCATTTGGGGGGTGGGGAGTGGCCTTATTTTAGTGCCATCTTTGCATTGTGATGGCAACTTTTATTCCTGTTCTTGCCCAGCACCCATCTTGACAATGCTCTGCTATTTGTAATTCTGTCTGCATTATAGAGTTTAGATCTGCTTCTAGGGACCCAACTAAAATAGCATTTTTGCAAAGCAACTCATGGTGCTTTCCCTGGCTAATTTACCTTAAGTGACTTGCACTGAAATGAAACATATTTTAATTCAAAGGTTCCTGACAGTAATGGTACTGTGGGAGTTCCATGATGTGTTCATGGCTGAACCTCTTTTATTCCAGCTATCTACTCACAAAGGCTAAACGGGAATTGCTTATGCAGCCTGGGCACTTCTAACAATTCAAGAGGGATTGGTATTTAACCAAACAGTTCTGGCAATCAGGTGTGAGCATGGCAAAGATTTACAAGGGCATTAGTCATGTGTGGAGAATGGAGGATCTCATTTTTAATTCAAAGAACTGTGATAGAAAACTCATCATCAAACTTGAATATCAACCAGCCATATTTACAAAGAAGGCAATATCACAATAGCACCCAGGGAAATTTAAATGATGCATGATAAAAATTCTCAGAGAAGGCCAAAAACCAATCATCTCATCCAGCATGCTGAATTAAATGCTGCACTAAGTCCAAAGCTGGCACTGTGTTCAATGAAAAGGCCTTAAAATATTTACTTCTTGTTTCAAAGCAAAGGTGCAAGGTTTGTTTGGAATTGTAGCTTCAAATATATTTCCTAATTTTTTTAAATGCTAAAAGTTTAATTAAAGCCTCTGCCACACTGACTAAAAATAAATAACATATCACCCCAACTTTATGGTCTGATATTTTCATTTCTGTAAAGGTAAATTTAAGTTTGGTGGTCAGATTCAGATGTAGCCAGGAATTAGCTATTTCTGAGAAGCTGCGGGCTGCAATTAAATTGTTCAGATGCTCTCTGGAAACCAGTATCTTTAAGGGATGCTTTTCTAATCAGTTGGAAATGCAAGTTGAGTAGAACCATCCTTGGCTGAGTTAATGTTTTCTTAATTAACAGGTAGGAGATCAAATCATTGAGATCAATGGGGAAAGCACAAGGGACATGACACATGCCAGAGCAATAGAGCTCATCAAGTCGGGAGGAAGAAGGGTCCGTCTGCTGCTGAAACGCGGGACAGGGCAAGTCCCGGAGTATGGTACGTTTCACGTTTTGATTCACCTGTTTCCTGTTTCTTCTGTGTACTGTAAATGGCTATGCTTATTTGTAAAACTATATCAGTTCTCTAAGACTACCTAAATATAGATTTGGCTATCAATAGATATATACACACATATATACATTTAAGCTGAAGATTTATATGTCTGTGAGTTCTTTCTTTTGCTCCCTTGGTTAAGTGATGTTTAAAATAGCAAACAGAGGACCTTTCAGGGCATCTCTGAGCGTGCAGGGAGAGCCAGCCACCACTTATACATTAGAACTTTTGCAATTTGACTAACAGTCTTCTGTTCATTTGAGTCCACAGTAATTTATCAAGTATTTCCTAAAATTGCTCATGAATTGCACTGACCTGTAGGGTATGTGACTGGAGCCAGGGGACAAACAAGAAAAAATCTTCAGGTGGGAAGATTAGAATGTCAACTTCATGCAGTGGTTGCATTTTCTTGGCATTTAGGGGTTGTCCCAAAATTCACTCTAATGTTGTGTATCTCTGTGCTTTTCAGGAAGGCATTGAAGTACATTAGACTTGCCTTCAGAAGTCTTTAATGGTGTTATTTCTCAGCAGCCCATTTAAGGCACCACTGACAGTTTAACTAAGAAACTCCTGGGTGGCCATTACATGAGAAGCATCACACCCTGAGCTGGGTTGTAATTAATCTCAAGGAGTGACAGAAAGACAGACAGATATCAGTGAAAAGCAAGTGCAGATGATACCTGTCCAGATTGGGGCAATGGGACTTAATCATGGTCCTGAATAATTAGCTTAAATTGTTGATCTAGATAAATCAACTCTCATTTCCCCTGCCCTCCCCCACACACAAAAAAATTCTAAATAACACTTTTCCCTCTCAAATTGTGCTTACCTTAATTATGGGTAACTTGCCTAAGTTACCTAATAATGGACTGAACACTTCCTTAGCTAGCAGGTAGTCCTGAGTTCAGTTGAAATATCTGAATTCAAATGCCCTTAAAAATTTTGTTTTCATGGTCTTGAAACCCCAAAAAGATTGGCAAATACTCAATTAAGGAAAGTGTTGAGAAGTTTGTGTAGGCCTGGCTCTGTGCCCAAGGAAAGATTTAATCCCAGGTCCTATCCTTAATGTTTGGATCTAATAAAATATTTTTAAATATTAATATTAGCAACAAGCTCAGGCCTGATCCTGTTACATGGCACCAGCACTAATCCCTTTGTAAAGAATCTTACTCTTGGACTAGAGTAACTTTTTGCACCCCAGAGCAATACATGATTCAGTACTGAAGACCAAACTGACCTGCGTGAATTAATCACTTCTATAAAATACTTTATTTTGAAGGTATGTTTAATTCCATGGCAAGACCTGTTATCTATACCAAGGAATTTCCATAGAGTTAATATTGTTTTTATTGTCCTAACAAGTTAATCTTCAGGCAGTTGGTCTAAACAACATGGCTATCCCAAGCTTTCTTTTCTTTTAGAAAGCCACTATTTGGTCCATATTTTCAGCAGCTCGCCTGTAGTGAGCAGTTACAACAGCACCATTGTCCGATCGGCAGCATGACTCAGACTGTAATGTGTGACACTGTCTCAAAGTATCTTTAAGAAAAAATAAAACATGTTTTTGAGCCAGACAAAAATTCAGGACCATGCCACCATGATCCCATTAATTCATCCATCATCGGGAATATCGGGTTAAGGTTAAATTCCAAAATTAACAAGCAGGGTTTCTTAAACCTCTGGACCCAGTTTGGAGGGGCCAATTGTCAATATGGTTAACTCCAGCAGTATTGCAGAGTTTCTTCTAAATATATTCTTCTAAAATGTAACTTTAAATCATACTTGCCAATGGCTAGAGTTTGTCAGCTACTGTTGATGTTAGATTGACATAGATTTTGATTATAAATTAACTTTTTACATTATGTTACAAAATAAGCAATTTAATTTTTTTTAGATTTATTTATTTATTTTTGAAAGAGAGAGCACACACAAATCGGGGAGGGGCAAAGAAAAGGAGAGACAGAATCCCAGGCAGGCTCCCCACACATGAGCACAGAGCTTGATGCAAGGCTTGAACTCACAAACTGTGAGATCATGACTTGACCCGAGATCAAGAACCAGATGCTTAACTGACTGCACCACCCAGGCGCCCCCCCCCCAAAATAACCAATTTAATAGAGCAGAGCAAGATCTTCTCCTTTAGAGAAGTAAAAGAATAATCACAAACTAAGTAAACATTAGCACTTCAGGAAAATCTAAGCTGAAAGATGCCTGGTTTTACATGAGGAACCAAGAAGGTTAGGGATCAGACCAGATCTTTGAGGAAAATGTCATCAAGTGATATTTCTGGAGTCATAGTGACTAATGAGGAGGGTGTTTCAGGCGTCCCTAAGACCACCCTCACATTCAAAGATCTGCTGGAAAGATTCCTGGGACACAGAGTATAGTCGTACTCACAGCTAAGATTTATTATAATGATATAATAAGGATACAGTGAGATCATAAGGGGGAAAACAGGCAAAATCTGGGGCAATCCAGGTGTAGGCTTCTTTATTGTTTCTCTCTCTCTCTCTCTGTCGGTCACCCAGAGATCACTCTTGCCCCAGCAATACAAATGCAGCAATAAAGGTGTGATACTATTGTCCAGGGTAGTTCATTAGAGATTTGGTGCCCAAGGCTTATACTGGGTGCTGGTCACACAGGCACCCTCTACCTACTACAGACCAAAATTCTAGACTCCTGTAAGAAAAGCGGGTGTTCAGCATAAACCATGTTGTTTGCATGGTTATACATGTGATGCTCTTATAATTTAGGGAAGGGTTTATATTAGTGTAGGAGACAATTCACCTGTCACAGTCCCAGAGACCAGCCAGTGGCCAACCTTGCAAGCAGGTCCCTCTTAGGAAAACAGTCTCAAGGCTGCCGTGTGAACTCCTGTGCCAGGAACAAGCCAGAGAAGCAGCCACAGTCATTTTACAAATGGCCCCAGCATAAAAGGAATGCCCACAGCTAAGGAACATCATAATTCCTTCAGCACCAGTTAAATAGACTACATCATGAAGCAGAACATTTTGTCCAAGATAAAAGAAAGAATTTTAATGAAGCTGGNGCTGGAGGTAACAAAACCAAATAACAGAAACAAGGACAATGAAAGACAATGCTTGAGTTATCAATAGATATAACCAATAATATAATCCACTTTGTCCAAATGCACCCTCATCACAGGAACACTGAATTTTTCATCAACTGTGAGCTTAATCCTGCATTTGTTTCCTTTGTTTGCCTTTTAAGACCCTAAACTTAGCAAAAATCCATCCTTAAAAGATAGTTAAAGGGGGTCACCAGAATCTGTAGGAGACATAACCTGCTAGGGAGGCATGCAGATTTAACCCAGCTCGGGAGAGTGAACCAACAGCCTGTGGCAGGGTTTTAACTGATACCCACCAGCCCTCCCTCTGATACCTGCAGAATTCCATATTCACAGCAGCTCTGAAGCAAGACCCTTATCTGGACGTTTGGCCACGTCAATGAAAAGCTGATCTCAGTCAAGAGAAATACAGAACTCTTGCCCTGAGTTCCTAAGGTGATCTGTGACAGAGAGATAAGCACAGGTACAATCGAAAAGAAAAAAAGTACCGAGGTAATCTGTCAGATTGTTGACTAAACAAAATCAGTGTGAATCCAAGTGAGCTGAGGAGAGGAATAAATATGCTGCAAATATGCCATCCATAATTACCGCAAGACTCATCAGCAGACGACACCCCAGCCAAGTCAGAGGCATAAATCAGTAAATACGGCCACGAAGGTAGGGGGCTGCTCACAGGCTGGCGAGCCGCTGCAGGGGGGTCGGCAAGTGATAAGGGCTTTGAAGAAGTTGCTTTTATGGCTAAGTTCTTGAAGGAGATGGATACTTCAACTCTACTTTAGTCCTCAGGATAAGAATTTGTTGATTATAAACTCCGCGGGAAGCGTGAGCTCCCCTCCCCTGACACACATCTCAACAACTGGCAGGAATAAGGAAATTTCACCCGACCGTACTGAGAAAACGATTCTGAAGACGATGCCTCAAAAGTAGTGCCCTCCTTAACACTGGTTGTTGCTATTTGAATTAAATCTAAAAAGGTTAAGAGAGAAGAAAGCATGTATCATGGTTCGAAAGCTGCACAGGAATAAATTATACAAATTAGCTCCCTGTCTTGAAATACAGGTGTCCTTCATTAGCATTCAAGGAACCGAGGTGAACACTTACTTGATTTAGATTTAGATGCTGAGCCGCAGAGCCAGGGCCAGGGACAAAGGAGGTGCCACTGGTTGAAATAAAAACCCAGCAGTTCGGACCAACTCGGGCCTTTCCCCTGGTGATACGCGCGGTTGAAATCTGATCAAAATTCAAAATAAAGCGAAACAGAAATATGCTTTCTGGTCTTAGTGGTCTAGCCTTTTTATCCTCTTAAGAAGCAACAGAGCAGGTCTTTATGACTACCAAGGTGAGGAGAGGCTGCTTGCAAACGGAGGCTGCGGGTCTTCGGAGGTCAGGCAAGGTTACAAGGATGAAGCAGTTTTCTTCGTACCGGTGGCCTAGGGACAACAAACACCGAATGCCCGCGCAAGGGGAAAAAGAAAGAACCAATCTGTGAATCTGACTTCTGCCCTTCCGTTTTCAAAGTGAATTATGTCTTTAATGGGTTTGGACTTGATTACAGGTCTTTGGTAAATGGAATTGTTTTCATTTTATAAGTATGATAAAACTGCTTTAAGTAAGTAGAGAAAAGATAGGAGTCAGTAAGTATAGCTAAAGAAATGAATGGGCCAAATAGTTGTTTAGTTAAAGACTGCCTTTCATCAGGAAATACACATGATTTACAATGGCCATATTAGAGCACCAGATTAAGCAGTACTGGTCTCTACTTATATGGCAATAGGCAATGTTTATTTGTTTATTTTTCAAGAATATACATTGGCCATTTGCAACAACATGGATAGAGCTACAGTATAAGACTAAGTGAAATATGTCAGTCAGAAAAACAAATACCATATGACTTCACTCATATTTGGAACTTAAGAAACAGCAAATGAGCAAAGGAGGAAATAAGAGAGAGAGAGAGAGAGAAACCAAGAAACAAACTCCTAACTATAGAGAAGAAACGGATAGTTACCAGAGGGGAGGTGGGCGTGGTAGGGATGGGATAAAGCAGGTGATGGGGATTAAGGAATGCACTTGTCATGATGAGCACTAGGTGATTAAAATAAAAATTTCAAAAAAAAGAACATATATTGACAAGAATATATATTACAAGTGAACATTATAAGCATACTCTTATAATCTTGTTTATATTTATTTGTTCGGCAAGGGTTTTCTTCCCTCTGATCATACAAAGATAAATGCAGATAGTATCCACCTACTAAATATTAATACAAGACAAATCTTGTAATTAATATCATTAATTCATGTCATTACTATTCCCTTAACTAAATCAGGATGTTCTTGGGCACCTACGATGTGCAAGGCACTTTGCAGGCACTGAACACAAGGTACAGCCCTGACTCTGAGTGAGCTGACAATCTAAGAATGAGGATACATGTAACCACTGATTGTAACAGAATCTAACAGAATCAGTAGTGACTGATTAAAAGGACTTTAAAGATCTGCTCTGGTAAAAAATTTAAGTGGGTTTTATTAATTATTTGTGAATTCAATAAATACGTCTAGAGTATTAAGGATCCTTGAAAAGCACTTGGCTTCTTTAGTTTGTTAAGCATTACCTTTGTAATATTTATACCAATGCTTTGTACATTTTCTGAAGGGGCTCGCTGAGTATAGGTAAATTTCTGCTTAGACCTTGTCTGAATTATTCTGAGTTCTAAGTTAGTAAACCAAAACTTCATCTGGCAAATTTGCAAATTTCCCCTCCTGTGGCTTTCAGCCCCAAGAAACCTGGAGTACCATGACCTCACAGCCAGAGGCCTTTGTGGGTGAGCTGTTGTGCCCCCATGAGAAAAGGAGAGAGTCTCCATTGTCTTGGTTTCTTCCTCACAGACCATGTTTATGGGAGTTTTAAGTGGTTCCATAGCCCTTGCACTAATTCACTGCATTTTTAATGGGGCAAAAGGCAGCTTGCTTCAATAATAAATTCTGAAATTTAATTTCACCTTCTGACATTCATGGTTGAGTGTATCTTCTTTTTCCATGAGAGGTTCCACAAATCACTCGGGCACACTTCTACTGAGTCAGACCCAGGAAGAGCCCAGGCTGTCAGGCAGAACTCTGGGCCACATCATACAGAGGACACGGTCCATCCTGCCTAAAAAGGCTCACAGTTGCTCTGCAGCATAAAGGTGAGCCCAGGAAGTGCTCTGTGAAGCTCCCAATAGGTTCCCACTTCATGGAGTCAGAGACAGAAGCTTCCTTAAAAAACACACAACTTTGAGATTCCTTTTCCCCACTGTTCCAGCAAAAACCTCACTTATTATTTTAAGTGATTTTAGGAGAAGGATGAAATCTCACTTCACATTGTTTTATTGGGACCCATGGACCATAATGAATATTTGCTCTCTTTGGAAACCCTTACATGATTTCCAACGTGTGTTTTTCTCTCTTAAGTGTATAGTAAATGACCCCCTTCCCCAAATCCTCAGCAGTTAGGTATTTAAGACTCTGGTAAAATATATTCGACTGCATAGTACCCAATAAATCTACCAACAAGAACCATTTTGACCTTTGAAGTCCAACTACCCTCATTTTCCAAACACTTAGGTTGTTGGCCACATGCATCTTGGAAAACCTATATATCCCAGTGCTTCCAGTAACCTATCCTGGAGAGTCATAGTTTAGGTTCTGATAGAACATTCCCTTCCTTCCCCCAGGGTGAATCTGGGCTCTCCCAAGGAGGACTTTTTCCTCAAAAATCTGGGAGAAGACAGTTTTCTTAGAGAAAACACTGCTGAATGCTGTAAGCACGTCAGAATGGACCCCCAGGAAGTCACTACTTTAAGAGAATGTTTTTTACAAGAGTGGAGGGGGAAAAGGAGATCAAGGATCAAAGTTAAGCAGGCAGCATAGTTTTAAAGTTGTGTGAATATGTGCACACGAATATGATTGTGTGCATCTGGCCCAGGACTCTGTATTTTTAAAGCTCCATCTCAGGGAATGCCATGCCCCCAAGATTATGGGGTGTATCCTCTCTGGCTCTGCTATAAAGGCCGGGTGCATAGGAGTTTTACTTCCTGCCCACTACTGTCAGGTGTGCCTCATCTGCTCCACGGCTCCTCCTTTGTGCATCCAATCTAAATGGCTTTTGTCCCGAGACACATCTTCATTACAACTTAAAGAAAGGAGACTAGATCTTCCTCCCATTGTCCTCCCATTTTCCATGTCTGGCTTTTTTTGACCATCTGACCTCAGCTCCCATCCTCCTCACCAAAGGACAGTCTGACCTTGAGGTTCAAGTGTTGATTCGAGATAAGCTTCTAACCCCTCGGCTGCACTCATTTGGAAGAGGGTGCTAAATGCCAAAATTATTTTCCCCGCTGTCTGATTTTCTCTTGTCTCAAAGTAGAGCTGTTATAGAAAAGGCTTCGATCCCTGCAAAAGAGTTTGCCAACAAAACTCTGCTCTCACAGGCACTCGAAGTGGTATCCAGTTCCTTAAGACAAATTCTTGGATAGGTCCAGCCAATTGCTATAACCAGCAACCGCGGATTCTCCAAGTCGCCTTCAAGCTTTCATTTTATAACTAAGGTCCTCTAAACTTTCCATTGCTAATGGAAGAAATAATGAGTCCATGAAGCCAGATATTTGTTATTTGAGAAATACGCATACAGCCTTGCTGCAGGAAAGGATTGCGGCAATGTTCCTCTTCTGATAAAGGCTTCTTAACATTTCTTTTTAACTTAATTCCCTCAGTCAGGACCAAAGATGAAATTATATAATGCCTTACTCCAGGCTTGAATTATGCACTCTAATTATAGCGAAATCTCTAAACTCTGAGAATCACACACATTTTTCAATGTGCTGTTTGGCTTCAGTTGCTGTTGTTGTTGTTGTTGTTGTTTTTCATAGAATGAACGCACACTTTGTCCTGACTAAAGACCTGTTAACTGTAATGTGGCTCAGACATGTGCTTACAGAATAACTGCTTTTACACTACTGAACAAAGGTCTCTGATTTTCTCAGCATGTGCTCTCTAACACATCCTGACTCTGGCCTCTTCAGGAAGCTGGGTGTTAGGGCTGAACATACACACTCATAACATGTGCATTCAATACGCCAGTATACAACTCTCCATGTTTCACATTTCACTGCAATTTCTGCCCCAGCCTTCACAGCAATCTATTTCCACCATGTTCTGGGTTCTTTGAACTTCTGTCCATGAGGTTTCTTAGCATGTGTATCTTTCAAGCCCAGTAAAGGTCATATTTAAAACCAGATGAGAGCCTTCTCTCTGTGTGACACTAAAACAGCTTGATTCTTTTGGTACAAAATTACTTGCATCTTGGCAGGGCTAAATGGTAAACTCAATTAATAAGTCCTGAAATGTAATTTCCATTTCTAACATCCGCAGTTAAGCATTAGTTTTCTTACCACAGAGAGGCTCTGCTTTCCATTTAACCCCAAGGTGTTAGTGCTCACCCTTGGTCTCCCTTCCCTCAGACACACACCAGGCTGTGAAAGGCACTCCATGTGGCATAATCAGAAATCTATGTGGAGTGCTGTTCCATTCTGCATACTGAAGTCATGTGGGCCCCCGTTTGGAGCAAGCTAGGTATTTAGATGGGGAACGCCATCAGTATATATATGCCAGCAAGGAGTGCGTCAGGCTCAAAATGTCTGAGCTGCATGGCCTAAGTTGTTCCAATCACATTAATTTCATGTTCACCTGCCTTTCCCTCGTGCTGTGCAGAGCTGAGAGAACACAGCAGCGGGCGAGGGGGGGTGGTCGTTGCTGCACCTCCTGGGGCCTTTCCCTTGGAGGTTATTGATTTGGGTATTCTAGAGTTTCTAGTACCCATCTATGTGTAGATAGAGACCTGTAGCCCAAGAGCTGAGAAAAAGACAAAGCCATGCAGTAGCTGAGAGGGTAGCTTCAGAGCATGACCCTGGGTAGGTGAGCCCTCCTACCTCAAAGGAGAGTAGGCAGGGCAGGGCTGGGCTTCTTTTCCCTGCTTTATTTTTTTCCAGAAAACAAATACACTCAGCAAGTCAACTGTGCACTTTGACTATAAATAAACAAATTGTCAGAGGTGAGGGGAGCTATAAGAACGTATGAGATTATTAGCAAAAACAGAGATATAAACACGGGCACACCGCGTCTTCATTTTTTTTCAGTTGTTCATAGTTTGGAACTGATTACTGTGTCTGATTCTCAAATGACAGCGGCTATTGCTAAACATCCCATATTTGTGGGACCATCCTACAGAAACTCTGATATGACCATTTCAAAAAAATTTTTTTTAACATCCGTGCCTCCCTAAAAGCGCTTCAGGATGCCCTCAATATTTTGAGAAAAATCTACTTTTGGAGTACACGTGTAGCTCAGTCTTGCACTAATTTCATGCTGCATGCTCAACAGGGGTAGCTCTACTTAAAGTCTTTATTCTTACTGCCTAGATAATTTGTATTCAGCTGCTCTAAACATACTAAGCAATCTTGACTCTAACAGTAATAATATATCTTTGTCACTGGTTCTGTTAATTCTAATGATTGGTCCTAGGCTGTTCCTCCCCTTCCTTTAGGAATGGTACCTTCCAGTCTCTCCATGTGCATGAAAAGTGACAAGCATGGGTCCCCATATTTCTACTTATTGGGCCACCCTAAAGACACGGTTTGTAAAATCTGCATGAATATTATCTTTCTCTAATGAGCTTTGGTTTTGCATTGTTTGTAACTGATGTATAATGCTTTTTCTTTCATAGTAGCTTGTCTAATTACTGCTAGTGCTCTGGCAAATATATATGTAGCTGAGACCTTACATTATCTTTATAAGGACATGTTATCCTTATAAGGATAGGATTTGTGGGTTCCTGAAAACCTGAGATGCGCCAAATTCCTGGGTTCGGGCCCAGAGTGGCCCAGCATGAAGGAAAGAGAGGGAGGGTACAGCAGACACTGCACTGACAGAGTTCTGCTCCACACACTTCCAAAAATCCTCCCAGGCTTCGATGCAAACAATTAATTTGGTTTCCTCTCAACCCAAGTTCAGACAGCTCCAACCCAGGGCACCCCTTTGCCACCAGACAGAAAGAGAGCCACAGTCACCAAACATTCTAGCCCTAGGATCTCTGAACATCCCCTGGCATCACGGTATTTCCCCCTCCTGTCCTGTGGCCGTTATCCACACTGGACTGGAGCTTCTCACTCTCCTTCCTCGTGCTCAAGGATGCACCAAATTTAAGGAGCGGGGGGGTGAATAGTTGTGACTTTTTAAAAAGTAGGCATAACTTTGTATCTGAAAATGATTTACCACTATTTCAAAATGAAAATTCTTAAGTGTTGGCTATATTTGAGCCTAACACTTGGAAAAAGGCTTAAGGAAAAAAAATTCTATACCTAAATAAAGCAGAATATAGATGATACCCTTGCAAATAGAGTTCCAGCAACCTTTCATCCATCAAACACATCTCTCGAGGGGCCCACGTTTCCACTGTCAAATCCTGCAGTGGGCAGGTAGCTACTGCCACAATTTCATAGGTAGGACAAGGGTTTTAAAAATGTCAGCTTGACTTTTTAGCAAAAAGGTGTACCATGCTCAGTCCCTACAGAAGCGTGAATCAGACTGACACGTTTCTCAACTCAGGTTTGATGTGACCCCATCCACACATACTGTTATAGCCATGGCCAAGCATCTCTCCACCAAAGTCTTTTCAACTAGCTCTCTGTATTTTTCCTGAAACATGTTTTCCAACTGTTAATGACCCTGCTGATTGCCATTGGGATTGATATAAGTTTAACATGAAAGATAATATTTACTCACTAAATGAATTATTTGGCCTAATGCTAAATATTCCTTAACAATTCCTTACCAAATACTTTTATGCTTATATAAGTATTACACACACACACACACACACACACACACACACACACAATTGCAATTATTCCTTGAGGATGCCTTAAAAAACAAATGTTTTAAATGTATCATTTCTCTAAAGTATCTGTCTCTCAAGGATATTCATTGATCAGGGGAAGCCTGAATCAGAGCATAAAGGAGAAAGCTCCAATTTACTGGAAAAGCCATAAAGCCATGGAATAACTATAGGGAAATACAGTCCATTGACTGTGGTTTAAACAGGTATAGATTTGTGTTTCTGACAAAAGCATATGCTTGCAATTTAATTTACTTTACCTAGTCTGTAATCTATGAGGGTGAGGGGACCTGAATCAACCAATTAACCACTGTCATCGGCCAAAAACAAAAACAAAAGCACCAGAGGGTTCTTTGTAGTTTCTGTCCAGTCCCAGCAACATCTATCAGGTGCCTTACTCAATGCTGGGATATAAAGATTAATAAGAGTCTCTGCCTATATATGCATTCACAAGCAAGTAGTAGTGACAGGGAGAAAACCAGGCAGAGGGTCAAGTAGGAATAGTACTGGCAAAGGAGTGATAAGAGTCCAAAGAAGGCAATATACTAAATCTGCTTAGCAGAGTTGTAGAGGTTCTATTTTACATTTTAGCTGGAACTTGCATGACAAATATGATTTCACCAGTGTGGGCAAGAGGTAAGATTGTTCCAGGCAGAGGAAACAGTTTGACCAAAGCCAGGGAATCATGTTGCCAACAGTTATCACATAGGCTAATTAATAAAGTGGAGGCCCTAATTAAAGAGCACAAAGGTGGGCTCGATGAGAAAGGGCGTTGTATGCCAAGCAAAGGAATTTGGACTTTATATAACCAGACGTCACTGAAAAATTGTTTGATTGAAACGGTGAAAATATCTGTATTTGGGAATATTCTTCAATACTGGATTTTATAGGAAACTGGAGACAGTTAAAATACTACTGTAAGGGTTGAGGCACATGATAAGAAGACCAGACTTGGGGAAATGATAATGGAAATAGCACACTATGAATAGATTCTGGAGATAGTCCAGCCATTCCACTGATAGAAGTAACAAAACTGGTGAATGACGAATATGAAGGAAGAGGGTCAGGGAGGTGGCTTGTGGCCCAGGGCTCACTGGAAGATGACCCCAAAGGTGAAGGAGGAAGTTTAGAAAGATAACGAGATTACATTTGGACTTGCTGAATTACAGATGCTCAAAGGATTCTTACCAACAGGGCAGTTGGATAAGGCACTCAAGGGAGGAGCCGGAGCATTGGGGGGTCCCTGAGGGGACAGCGAGGTCTGTGAATGGGGGATGAGCTCTCCCAGAGGCCCCTCTATGTACAGAGAGGAGAGTCCATGGCATATGGTCACATCCATGTGACAAGTAAGAGATCAGGTGAGGACAATCCAAAAAGCAAGAAGAGAACCGAAGAGAAGAGTGATGGGAGCCAGAAAGAGGGTTTCAGGAAGACTACAGGGAGAATGACCCATTTTCTTGATGAAAAAGTGGTTGCTCTGCCCCAAGATGGCCTGGGAGCAGGGTTAGGAAAGAGTGAGGAGGCAGGGACTAGAATCCACTTTACTGCCTGATTTAGCACAACGCTAGGTGCATAGCATTCAATAAATGGTAGCAATCATGAAGGTTGTGGATGAGAACCTGCCCTCATGCACTAGTCTCCATGGACCTCACCACAGGACTTCCCCACATGGTTCCCCACATTCTGAGCCATGCTGGGAATCCACAAGTGAGATGGCAAATAACTAGAGCTCCTACTTAGATCCAGTCGTGGGGTTAAGGCCTGATTTCTCTGGTTTGTTTTTGCAGAGGGCAGCGATAGGCAGGGTACAAAGATAAATGGCACCATTTCTCCCCTAAGGGAACTATGTAAGTAGGGCATGTTTAAGGAAAACATGGTGCTCATTGTTCACAAAAAAAAATACTTGGGCGCCTGGGTGGCTCAGCAGGTTAAGCATCTGACCCTTGATCTCAGCTCAGGTCTTGATCTTAGGGTCATGATCTCAAGCCCTGTGTTGGGCTCTTTAGTGGGGGTGAAGCCTACTTAAAAAAAAACACACACACTTTGTATCTCACACTCATTAAAGTCACTCTCAAATGTATTATGTTCCTGGATTGACATACAAAGCACTTTGAAAACAAGCATCCTCTGCTTAATTTCCCTTTCTGGGGACACTTTGCCCTTTGAAATCTGGATTCCATCATCAAGTTTCCATTGAAAGCGTCCCCTCAATGATCACCAATCTTACCATGGTAACAAAATCCAGTACTGATTCAATCCTGTATCTCCTTGGGACTCCCTAGAATAGTTAACACTACTGATCAGTATATTTGCTGTATTTTCTCTTACTGCTCTGATTCCCCTCCAGAGTGTCTTTCAATGTTGAATGTCTTTCAACATTCTTCCTATCCAGTGACGCCCTTCCCCAGCTTTTCCCTCAAGATCCCATTCTCCCCCCGGGTTCTACCTGTCAAGACTGTGCAGATGACTCATTTCTGTTTTGTCATATCTGGCTTCATTCCACAGCTCCACCCTGAGGTTCCCAATGCCTGCTAGACATTTCTAGCCAGATACCCCACATTTGTGTATTCAAATTGTATTCATGATCTTCCCTCCTAAAAATACTCCTCCTCTGAAACACATCAATTGAGGGACCATCAATCCTCTTCATCAACCACCTCAAAACCATCTTCCCAGCCTTCCCCATAT
>NW_027533259.1:4118501-4132553 GCF_008692635.1 Crocuta crocuta | reverse complement strand
CAGCTCCCAAGAGGGAGTGATTTTGTGTCTCTCATTTCTCACAATGGCCTTTTCCTCCATTCTTATTGTCACCCTATTCTAATTTAGGGCCACTCCCCAAGATTAAATAGCCTACCTGTTTTCTGTACTGCTCTGGCCAATCTTCCCAACTTGTTAATACCAGAGCAATTGGTTATCCTTAAGGATTTCCCCTGTCAAAGACCTTTTCCACAAACACAAACACACACACACACACACACACACACACCCTTAAATTAGTCCCCAGAGCCATCCCTGATTTGGCCCCATCCTAATCGGTGTTATCTCTTATCTCCCACAATATCCTATTTCATATCTGCGCTCAGCTACACTGAAGCACTTGCCATTGTCGTATATTCCCACCTTTATGGTTGGGCCACATGCTGATTCCTTCTTTGAGAAACGCTTTTCCCAAATCATGTCCTCCTTCAAGAACCACATCAAAGGCTGCCCCCTCCGTGAATCCTTCCCCACGTCCACCAATCACAAGTAACATCCCAGTCCTCTAAAATCCCATAACTCTTTATATCTCCCCTGTTCCCTCTTACTCTCTGTTTTGCAGCATAATTATCAATATCCACATTCTTGCTCCCCTTTCTAGAATTCAAATACTGCTTATCACCCTGGATTATTAATAGGGTGCTTTACAGAGTGAACAAGTGAGTGAATGAATGACTAAAAGTCTTGCAGTATCACAAAGCTATTCTGACAGCAAATCTCAATGTAAGCTTTTGTAGATGGTTGCAGAAGGCATAGGATGGTGTCCCAACTTTCCACTGATTGTCTCAACCTAAATCAGAAGTAGGGCTTTGGTTATTGTTGTTTTCATAAATTCCTGCTTGTCTGTTTATTTTCTTGTCTGTTATACTGTATCTCTCTCTGTTAAGAGTGGAGTGGAGGAGAATTGGCTAATTGAATGTTCCAGACGATTATTTTTGGTTAATCTAAGTTTTAATGTTTCTATAAGGTGTTTTCTCTCAAACTGTAGTTCTGCCCTATGTTGGCATAACCGATTGTAGTTTAATATGCCAGAGTTTCTTCTTTACTATGGAAGTGCCATGTATAATTGTCTCCTAGAAACTTGGCAGGACTGTGAAACAAAGGCTAATATTAGGTCTGTCTGCATAGGATCATGTACTTACCATCCTGTGAAAAAGGGGCCATTCTGAAAAATTCTCTAGCTCTTTGTCTAGCCTCTGGGTCTATTTTTTCAACCAAATTGTCCTATTTTATGATATGCATAAGATATTGTTTGATGTATGGGGGCCACAGGAAAAAAAAATGTGGCATCGTTCCTCCCTCCCCTCCAGGAGCTCTCCATTTCATTGGAAAGCTGAAAATACTCATTTGGCGCAAATACAAGACAGTGTAAACCCAAATGACAAGAGAGTTTGAAACAAGAGGGGGAAATAATGACCAGAATAGTCAGACAGGGATCCTTGAAGGAAGCCAGTCTTAAGATAACCCTTGAAGGACCAGAAGATTTGGGATGAGCAAAGAAAAGAGCAAAGGACACTACAAATAGAAACTGTAGAAGATGATTTTGATCCTAAGAAGAAAATTGATGAGGTTTGAAGTGTTGAGGTTCTAGCCAACAGCTAAGAAAGAATTCTTGAGATGTTTTTGGTGCAAAATAGTGGTTTTATTAAAGCACGGAGACAGGACTCATGGGGAGAAAGAGCTGCACTGGGCTTGTGTGGAGTGATTGATTATATACTTGGGAGTTAGGGGAAGTAAAGATGAGGAGAAGGTTTCAAAAGGACTTTTATTTTTAAGTTTATTTATTTTGAGAGAGACAGAGAGAGCAGGAATGGGGGAGGGGCAGAGAGAGAAGGAGAGAGAGAATCCCAAGCAAACTTCAGGCTGTCAGT
Source organism: Crocuta crocuta (assembly GCF_008692635.1). Lineage (NCBI taxonomy): Eukaryota > Metazoa > Chordata > Mammalia > Carnivora > Hyaenidae > Crocuta > Crocuta crocuta. The sequence continues at coordinate 4,130,664 of NW_027533259.1, read as the reverse complement.
ATAGAACCCGATGCGGGGCTCCAACCTATGAAGATGTGAGATCATGACCTGAGCCAAAACCAAAAGTAGAATGCTCAACTGACTGAGCCACCCAGGTGCTCCTGAAAAGGACTTTCATATTCTAAAGTAGACTTACAGGATCCTGGAGGCCTAGCTATTGATAGAACTTTTTCTTGTCAAGTATCAAAATAGTTACAAACTGATAGAGAACCATGTCATGTGGGAGGTGAGCGTATCAGTTAACCATTTGTTTTTCCTATCCCTTTGTTCTTGGGCAGCCAGGAGCACATGAGGAATGTCATACATATCCCACCTTGGTTGGGGAGAGGGGTGGTTGTTAGAATGTGCTTTGTCCTCAGCTTGCCTTGTTTCCCACATCACAGACCCATCACAGGGTAACCTTCTGAAAAGCAGAGGGCGTAGAAGTGCAAGAATTGTGACTGCTTGGAAGAGGCTGATATCTATACACCAACAGCAATGAGGAGGCACAGAAGATTCTTGAGCATCACACTGATGGGGCCAAAGTATCTTAGGGGTGGTGAAGAACACGTTTGGAAAAGGTTTTCTTTTCCTTTTTTTCGGAAAGAGTTTTCAAACTCGTGGCTACTCATTAGAAACACCTGGGGAACTTGTATTTAAAAACTTTCTACAGAGGCTTCTCCCCAGACCATTTAACCCATGATGGTGGGGAGTGATGGCCATGGGTGGGAGCACAGGCCCAGGCATGCTGTAATTTTTTTTTCTAAGTGTGCCCCTGGTCAACGCAATGAGCAGCCAGAGTTGTGAATCACTGGTAGATCAGATAAGGAAGTGAGTCAGATAAAGAGGCTATCACAGGAGCCTAGAAATACAGGGATGGGTCAATGAGGTACCGAAAACAGTTGAAATATAGGAGGGTTGACAATATGAAGAACCTTGAAAGAAGGATCATTGGGGCGCCTGGGTGGCTTAGTCGGTTAAGCGTCTAACTTCGGTTCAGGTCATGATCTCATGGTTCATGGGTTCGAGTCCCGTGTTGGGCTTTGTGCTGACAGCTAGCTCAGTGCCTGAAGTCTGTTTCAGATTCTGTGTCTCCCTCTCTCTCTGACCCTCCCCTGCTCACGCTGTCTTTCTCTCTCAGAAATAAATAAAACATTTAAAAAATTTTTAAAAAAAGAAGGATCATTAAGACTTGGTGGCTGATATTGTAAAGGGAATAAAAATTAGGGAGGCTTCAAAAAATCATCCCAAGATAAGAGCCTAAGAATTTGGGAAGATGGTAGAGCCGCTGTCAGGAAAAAGAAATAGGAAAATTCAGAAACGATACCATTAACAAGACAGGTGAGCTTTCAGGAATTACTTAGTTTCTCGGGGCCTCAGTCTTCTTATGTGTACAATGACAGGGTCCCGTTACATGACATCTTCAAGTACTAGCATTGAAAGTAATGTGAGTGAACTAATCTGGGGGGCGGGAGAGGCGGGTGGGATTTTAAGAGATGCAAATGGTGATTCATAACAAGCAATTGCATCAGAATAGTGCATCTCCAGCAGGTGAAACCAAAGGGCAGTTGTGGTCCCCAGAGAAGAGCACAGAAAATTGGGGGTGGGAGGAAGGCCAGGAAAGGACAATAAGAATGCTGGCTTCAGGCTCTGTATCACCTCCCTGCTACCTTGTAACAGGTGAACAGTGACACAGTGACCACTGTCCCTTATAACCCCACATTAACACATGGACACAGTCAACTTGTATATGACAACTTGGACTTGCTTTCTTACCCTGGATTTTTCTGGAGAAAGATTATCCCTTGTTAACATAGGGCCTTCAAAAAATAAATTGGGTCATTTTCTCATTCATTATGGAAAGTCACTAACACAGAGAAAGCAAGTAGCAGGAATTCTTAATATCTCTTTCTGTATTCAAGATACCCCCCTTTTTTATATAAAATGCCAAAAGGGAGAAAAATTATCTTTTCCAAGTGAAATACATCTGTTCATTATTTCCATCAATAGCTTATTATCCTTGGGCATACAGTAATCAATACAGTAGCTTGTTTTCAAAGTGAAATATCAGGGGATGCCCATACCAAAAAAAAAAAAAAAAAAAAAAAAAAAACTCACTGCTTACTCAGCTTGTAAGTGATTGTTGATTGCCTTCTAGTTGTCAAATACAGTAAAACCGAGTTCCAGTCTTTTTACAGCCAAAGCCATAGGGCACCTACAAGCTCTAACTAGAAAACCCTGGTGGTACTATTGTTGGGCTACAAAGTTGTACAAATGGCCTACAAACATACAGCAAGATGCTTAACATCACTCATCAGCAGGGAATTGCAAATCAAAACCTGACACCTGTCTATTGGCCACTATAAAAAAGAAAGGAAAAGAAAAGAGCAAGCATTGGCAAGGAGGTAGAAAACTTAGAACCCTCATTCTGTTGCTGGGAGTGTAAAATGGTGCCACCACTATGGAAGATGGTATGGAGATTCCTCAATAAAGTTCAAAACAGAACTGCCATATGACCCAGCAATCTCACTTCTGGAGATATATATCCAAAAGAATGGAAAATGGGATCTTGAAGAGATATTTGCACATCTGATGCACTTTTCGAGTGGTGGTGGTGGTCCAGAGTCAACAACCAAGAAAGAATTACTGATATGTGTTTGGTGCAAAAAGGTGATTTTATTCAAGCACAGAGACAGGACTTATGGACAGAAAGAGCTGTACTGGGGTTTGTGAGGAGTGACTGATGACATACATGGAGTTGGGGGAGGTAAAGGCAAAAGGGAGGTTTCCAAAAGAACTTTCATATGCTAAAGAAGACTTTAGCTACTGTCTAATAGGAGGCCTAGCTATTGACAAGCTAAGGTTGTTTTTCCTTCTAGCAAAGCATTAACATTAAGACAGCAGGGAGTCCCTGGAGAAATGTTATACTCCACCTGTCTCAAGTATTTGCAAATGGGCTGTAGGTTATAAGGAAATTTAATTTTATTTACATTTTCTTCTTGCATTTGTTCCCCACATCACTGTGGAGGGGAGGGTGATGTTAGGGCTCCAGGAAACTGAGTCTCTAGGTTTCTGGAGATTGCCTTTTTCCTTGTAAATCATTAAAACATTTGCCAACTGATGGAGACTCATGTCCTGAATGACTGATGTCTATCAGTTAACCATTGGTTTTTCCCTTTCCTTTGTTCTTGGGCAAACAGGAGTGCCAGGAATGTCCCACACATCCCACCTGGGAGTGGGGAGGGAGTTGCTAAGTTGTGCTTTGCTCTCAGCTTGCCTTTGACTCCCTCCATACACCCATGTTCTTTACAGCAGTCTTCACAATAGCCAGGAGGTGGAAGCAACCTCAATGTCCATCAGATGAATGGGTAAAGAAAACCTGTCACATACACACCATGAATATCATCCAATCTTTAAAAAGAAAGCCCTTCGACATGTCAACATGTCGCATGCTACAACGTGAATTAACCTTCAGGACATTATGCTAAGTGGAATAAGCCAGTCACAAAAAGACAAATACTGCATGATTCCACTTCTGTGAGGTATCTCTGTAATCCAGTCTTAGAAGCAGAAAACAGAATGTTTGTTTCCAGGGGTTGGGAGTGAGGGGCAAATGGAGTTGTTTAACAGCCGTGGGGGTTTCAGTTGTGCAAGATGAGAAAGTTGTAGAGATCTGTTGCACAATAATCTGTGCATATAGTTAACACTACTGTACAGTACACTGAAAATGGTTAAGATAGTAAATTTTATGCACTTTTTACTGCCCCAAATGAGAAGAAAATGCCACATGGGGCTTTTAGGAGAACCAGCAGCTCTTAAGTTTTGGAGTTCAAAGCACCTCTTGAGCTTTATTTTGTAAATTCCACTGATGTTAGACAGCCCTTAGGGCGACTGGATGACAGGTGATGAGCTTCTTGAAGGAGCAAGCAGTAGGAGAGGGCGCTCGTTACCAGAAACTTGGCGTTAGCATCCTTCTCTCTGACCAAGGTTCTATTTGCTCCTCTAAAGTTGCTTTTAGGTTTCTTGCCTTTGGTTGATTTTGAAATGAGGATCTGGCTTTGGAGTCCCACCAGGGAGTACAGAAGTAGGACTGCATATGTAGGAAAGGCCATTCCTGAGTCTGGTGATATTTCAATGGTTTACTTATTTATATTCCTTTGTATCCCACTTCTTTTCACAAAGGCTTCTTTGAGAGAGTTGGGCAGGTTCAGCGGGGAGGAGGAATATCCAGCGTCCCACCAGCTGAGCTAAGTAGGAGCTTGCAAAACAAACGCTGTGAGAACACAATCCTGATCCCCCCGCCCAAGAAGTTCACTGACAAGAGAGAAGGGTTCCTTTGTCTTCATCAGGGGCCTCAGGAGGCAGGTGGTGGTGCTCACCGCAGTGACAGGGGGTGTAAATGGAGATGCATTGCCAGGTTACTCAGTATTGCAAAAGTGACCTGACGATCATAATATTCTTCCTGTGATCTTGTTTCTTATGCAAAAATTTGCTGGATTTATCTGTCTTATCTGTCTCATCGTTCCTTAGCTACTGGACCACTTATGAAGTCCAGAGCCCCATACTAGCCCTATGAGAGAACCGTTTACTTCCTGAGGACAGAAGCCATGTCTGCCAGCTGGGGTGCCACATGCTTCACACCCAATGGTGCCTTGAGGTGCATTGTATGAGTGAGTGGGTGGATGGAAGGATGGATGGATGGATGAATGAATGGATGGATGAACGAATGAATAGAAAGGAAATAGCTGAGTCAAGACATATCATCCAAAAGTTGGGTGTATTAGGAAAAAGAGAAAAAGAAAAACTGACTGAAGGAACTTAAAAATAATCGCGGCACATACACTCAAATGAGAAGAGCACCAATAGAGAAAGCTGAGGCTGGGCTGAGGAGGGGGGTGGGGACTTCCTTAAGAAAGAATTCCTACCCTTCCAGTCTTCAGCATTGCAGGATGAAAATTAAGTTCTTTTAACCAACCACAGCATCTTTTGCCTCAATTTATATTGAACTGCTCCATTTGACTATGTATATTTACTGTGTAAAGTGACTGCATTCTAAGAATGAACCACCATATTCAATCAGTAAACCTGGTTTCCTCCGTGTAAGAGAAGGTGCAAAATAAATTCAGTTCATAAAAGAAAGTGTTACTGGATCCAGCCGATTCTGAGGTAGATCTCAGGCGAGTAGGAGCATGCTTGAAAATCATAAAGCCAGAGCTAAGCCCTTAGTACCTCACAGCAAGCTCCAAGTTCCGTTTGGACTGCTGAACAGAAGGCGACAAAATCCGGTCAATTATTCTCACCTCTATTTCCTAGAAAAGAGTAAACAGTTTTCAGCTGAAATTTCTTTTCTGACTTAGCCTTTTCATCATTCTTCTCCGTCTGATCTTTCCGCAATCCACTCACCCCAGAAAATGGGTGCCTCCACCTTGAAACAGGAGAACACACAACAGGGAGAGGGAGCCCATGAGAGTGAGGGAGGACAGCCTCAAACGTTAGTTCCTGCCAGAGACCTGAGAGGAGAAAATATAAGGGTTGATTAGATTTTCCTGAATTCCTCGTTAGCGGATTCCTCCTAAGAGAAAGCATTTAGAGGCCTTAGCCTCACTCTTGGATTTCCAAATAGATACGTATTCTCCTGGCAGGTAATGGCCGTCTGTCCTCAAGGGTCCTCACCCCCTTTGAAGGCCAACATGACAGGAAAAGGGGAAGGAAGGACAGAGAAGGGACCCCCCTCCCCCAAGTAACCTCAGTCAGAGGAGGCTGCAAGCCTGGGACACTTTCTGCGTTAAGGTCTCCTCATCACCTGCTCAGAGAGTTGTCTGAAAGGCCAAAGTTCTGCAGCGAGCTCCTAGAACAGGAATTAGAAACAATGTATCTTAAATCTCAGTTTTGACAATGTCCCTACTGTCATTCTGTGGCTGTGTTGGTTCTCAAATGATGCCCTAACGGGAGCTCTTTTTTGAGATAACTTTTACTGAGTTTAACGAATTAATACATGTTATAGAAGATCTCAAAAACAGAAATAATCAGGAAGGAAAAGAACTCTTCCTCTCTTTCGCAAATGTAACCATTTTATTTTGGAACCTGCTTTTTTCATTTGATAGTATTTTTAGACCTACTGGTCTAAATTAAATATCCTTTAATACACCATTTTGCATGACTCCCTAGTCCATTGTTATTTAGACCTATCATTTAATGTATCCCCTATTTAGACTTCTCTTATTTTTGTAATGTTTCCACTATTATCAAAAATACTACAAAAAAGATACTTGTAGCAATATCTTCCCCTATATCTTTGACTATTTCCTTAGGGAAACCTTTGAAAAGCAAAAACACGGGGTCAAAGAGTATCTGCATTCTCATGGAAAGATAGACAAAGTCAGGGGCATCAGCTTTGGGACCTACCCTTGAGTGAGGAAGTAAAATTGTTATTAAAGTATCTTTTCCAATAGTCAACCATTAGGAGCTCTGACAGAGGCCGTGTGATCTAATAAAAAGTACAGAGTTGAGAGTCAGCACATCAGGGGAAGTCCAGCCTGCCCAACACACCTCAGGCCCTGGCCTCAACTCTCTGGATCTCCCGCACCTCATTTATAACATAGTGAAATGACTGACCATCCCCTCTGCCCAAGCACAAGCAGTCTCCCTTCAAAATTGGGAGACAGAGCACAGACTAACACAGTTGCATCATATTTATTAGGATGTACAGTTTGTTTTACTTTTATTGTCCCTTCCATTTTGTTTAGTTTGTTTTTAAACAGCACTCACAATATCTCTCAAAGAAGCAGAGGGCTGCGTGCAATCTCATAACAGTTTCTTGACAGTGTAAAAAATCGTAGACCTTCTCAGATCACTCAGAAGTTTCCTGCATCTGTGTGCTGTATTTCTCTGGGGAAGAACAATTAGTCAAGAAGAGGGCCAAGCCCATGACACCACGACATTACTTACCATGGCTTTCTTCCAAAATGTTCTGGGCAGTAAGACCTTTTCAGACACTTCCAGAATGGATGTTGGGCTGGCTTCATTTGCCAATGGCAGAACTGACCTGTAGCACACTAAACACTGGCTTAGCCACAGACTCAAAGCAAGCTGACGTTCAAGGTGGGGATTGGCTATAACCAGAAGGCCAATGGCTTCTGGCTTCAGAGGTATCATCCAGCAAAGCAGAATTTTGAGGTTCATTTCTGTTAACTTGAGTGTAACAATGTTTCCATTTGAACAATGTGCAAAGTTGGTAATATCTGAGGGAACTGGTAGAGTCCATGTTAACTTTAGTTCTTATTCATCCTATTAACAATGCCTTACCTTTAAGGATGTGATGTTACATTGAGAAGATTCTTAAGAGGTGATATTTTCAACTGGCAGGCCTCTGAGAATCAAGTAAAGGACAGATCATAACACAGGAGAGTCATCTCCACATTGTAGCTCAGAAGGCTAAGACACAAAAGGAATTTCTGACCACATGAAACCCACAAGCCTGATGTAGAAATGAACATGTCCATTTCCTTGCCTTCCCTGTACTCATTCAGCAGTATTCCCTGCCGAATGGCAATGGCTTCCTGTGTCATTCAGGTGCTGCCCAAAGCAGACATCCTTGGCACTTTCGTAAAGAGCTGTCTTGTCTTGTGTGGCCACCATGAATGAGCTGAGAATATTCCTTTGTATTCAACCTTCTCTTTGAATAGCATCCTTAAACTTTCAGTAAGACTGACTCAACAGCTTGTTGTATGGAAAAAAGAGACCAAATGAATAAGAATACTCGTCAATAACATTGATCTAAAACCATCAGGCAGTTTAAATATGAGCTCCCTGGGGCACCTGGGTGGCTCAGTTGGTTAAGCTTCCAACTTCAGCTCAGGTCATGATCTCACAGTTCATGGGTTCAAGCCCCATGTTGGGCTCTGTACTGACAGCTAGCTCAGAGCCTGGAGCCTGTTTCAGATTCTGTATCTCCCTCTCTCTGCTCCCCTGCTCACGCTGTCTCACTCTCTCTCTCTCTCAGAAATAAATAAAACATTAAAAAAAATTTTTTTTTAAATATGAGCTCCCTAAGGTTCAGACAGGTTTCTAGCTAAGGGTAAAACCTGTTCAAGGACAAAACTGAGTATGAAAATGTGTTATACAAACACAGCAGTAACACTTACCACCTATTCCATATGTAGCAAAGAGAGTTGAGGAAACTTCTTAAGATGGGAAAAAATGGAAAATCTAGACAACTTATATGCGGCAATATAAGGAATTTTCTCTATTGTGGAAGATTTGTTGACCTTTTACGTAGGTATCATAGAGCCTTCATTATGTCTCAATGTATAAAATGGTATTTGAAAAGAGAAATAGTAGTGTTTTTCATAGTCCAAAAGACCATAAGATCTTAGAGTGAGCATCTCATTGCCAAGAGCACAAATGTGTGGAAAATTACAGATATAAATTCTGAAGTACATCGATGTTCAATCACACCCTGAATGCATAGAGTTCTCATTTTCCTCTTCTGAACCAAATAGGAAAACATTGAGACATCCCTGCAATGTTTTCAAAGAAGCATTGCATTGATGGTTTTGCTCCGCCAGGTTTATTGTTAGAGGATGTCATCTGACCGAGGCTGGCAAACTGTATCCTTGGAATGGATGGGTTTTGTTTATCAAGTTCAAATAGATGCCCCCCACCCACATTCACAATGGTGGGTGGAAAGGAGGTGGTAAAGGCTGTTAGGTGCTTTATTGCAAGCCCCTAAAACATCATGGAATTGCAATTCTGTCTGCAACCATTTGTTACAGGCCAGAGCAGATTACAAGAGCCAGTACCAAGCCCTCAGCCATGATTTATGGTGGAAGAACAGCCCAGAGAGCATTTCCATAAGGGAGTAATGGCTGAGCACACCTGAGCAGTTGCCCAAGGTGTGAGCACTAGAGCACCAAGTGAAATTTCTAGAAGGGGGGCAACTGGGTGGCTCAGTTAAGACTTCGGCTCAGGTCATGATCTCCCATTCATGTTTGAACCCTGCATCAAAGGTCGTGCCCCATGCACTCCCCACCCCCATAGGGATTCGAATCCTACATCAGTCTATGTGTTGACAGTCGGAGCCTGGAGCCTGTTTTAGATTCTGTGTCTCCCTCTGTCTCTGCCCCTATCCTGCTCGACACTCTCTTTCTCTCTCTCAAAAATAAATAAACAGAGGAGAGGAGAGGAGGGGAGAAGAGAGGAGAGGAAAAAAAGAACTATTTATGTTTGAATCCCATCCTTGGGTGAACAGAGGTGCTGGGACAAGCCACACCCCAAAACAGTATAAATGAAATTCCAGGTTACATAACTGTGAGGGCAGAGAGAAGAAATGTTATAAGAAAAAAAACTGGAGGGAGACCCAAATTTTTAATGTTTTTTTTTTTCTGGAAAATGAAGAATACCACTCAGATAATATACAATATTATCCAAATTGTCTCTAATTAATATGAGGATGAGACAGTGACTTCAGCTGACACATTTCATTGTTATAACCTCATATAGACATGTACATATATGAGAATATAAATTATATATACAAGGACTTTCAGGCAACTTTCAGGCAACTTTTCAGGGAATCACTATTTTCTCCACCCAGGCTTCTTTCTGAAATATAATTCTTTAAAGTATAGGAGACATTACAGTGAGGGCATCATAATATCCACTTGGTTACCCATTTAATTTTAGAGCCTTCATTCCAAAATATCTGGGCAAGGCTTTTTTTCTTGTGTTGATTCATTCCTAGAGTTTTTGGTGCAAGGCACTTTCCTTATCATTTGAGAAAGAGAAAGATGAATAAACAGTGGTTTTTAGCCAGTAGGCAAAGCCCATACAAATCTATCCATAAGTAAATATCACCAACACGTGCTTAGAAGAGATACACAAAGTGCATCTTTTGTGAGCTTATCAAAGAAGACTTCAAGAATGTGCTGGCATTTGAACAGAGCCTTGCACAACAGGCAGGCTTTTAGGAAGCAGAGAAGGCAGTGGGGCAATCCAGTCACATGCAAAATCAATGAAAGTAAGGGCTTGAGGTTAAGGCAGGGAAGGCAATTTGACTGGAATGTTAGGGAGAAGGAGAAATCATCAGGCCTATAGTTTGGGCTTAGGCTGTACCACCGAGGCAACACAGTGGAGACAACAGAGCAAGGGGGTGGCAAAAGAGAGGCTGGAAAGGGGGCGCCTGGGTGGCTCAGTCAGTTAAGCGTCTGTCTCTTGATCTCGGCTCAGGTCATGATCCACAGTTTGAATTTGAGCCCCACATCAGACTATGTGCTAATGACACCGAGCCTGCATGGGATTCTGTCTTTCCTTCTCTTTGCCCCTCCCCCGCTTGTGCACTCTAAATAAACAAACAAACAAAATACTGAAAAAACAAGAGAGCGAGAGGCTGGAGGTGGAGGCAGCAATGACAACATGACAACCACTACCATACTGTGTATGAGCAGAAACAAGGGCCTCAACCAGGGCGGGAATGGAGAGGGAAGCCTAGACACAAGGAACTGTCACTTACCTCACAAAGGGACTTCAGGGGAGGCCTGGCTCCCTAGTGACTGACTGGCAAAAGAAAGAAGTGGGGGAGTCAAGATGGCAGTAGGGTTACGGCAAATGGCAAGTTCATCAGTAGAGAGTTCAAGAAGGCTCAGCCGCCTTCTAGAAGGCAACATCCTGCCACGCCGAATCAAGGCTGGCACAATTAGAGGCTCCCCATGAGATAATCCCGTTCATTTTCTTCTTCTCGGTCAGTTGTACACCAGAGCTCCCTCAGACAGCTGAGCAAGACAGACAGGTATCTGAGAAAGGAGATTCCACTGCTCGCCACCCCCACTTTCATAGGAGAAGTTGTTGTTTGTCAATAACCTAACTCATCCTGCCCCAGTCTTTCTTCCTTGCCTATTAAGGTGATACACCCAGAGCACAGAACACTCACCCTCATTCTGTGGGTCTTCATAGGAAATAGCCATTCTCTGACTAGTCAATATCACAACTTTACATTCCTGTCACCAGGGGTTTAGCCTATTTATTACAGAAAGACTGATACATATTATATAAAAACTGATAAGCAGTTACCTGGTTATTTAGCTAGTGATGCAAAATGTCCTTCAACTATTTTATATTGCCAGTTAATATATTTAATATTTAATGTTATAAACCAATACACAATATATGACTTTTATATTACTCAGCCCATATGTTTTCATTTGGGAATAACATTTTTATTAGCATGTTTATGATACCATCTCAAGACTTAATATGGCTTAATTCTATTAATAAGAACTAATTTGAAAATCATTATCTTTTTTAATTACAGCTTTTGATTTAGTTCTTTCCTGCTCTGCGAACAAGGGTAACTATAGCTCTCATGCAGTTGGTCCATAGCTAATTTTGTTCTTGTTAGAGAGATCATGAGTTATGTGGTGGGGGAAGCTGATTAAAAGCAACAGCCTCAGAGCTTCCCATGTGGCCCCATGATTGGCATGGCTCAGCTTGTCAGGACTGTGGGCAGATAATCTAGCCTCAGATGAAGCTGTTAGCTAATTCTCTTCCACAGTCATAATCTTTAGGTCACAGGAGCCATCTTGAAGGCAATTCATAGTGAGCAGTCAACAGCCCCCCCCATGACGACCCACACCATATCAGGCATGTCTTCACTGGGCCTGGTACTGGAGCCATCCCTATTTCTGGCCCTATTGTCTAACCCAGAGAATGTGGGATGCCTTCCTTTGGTATTAAGTTCCCAACTCCTCAATTTTCCAATGATGTGCTCACCATTCAAGTTCTGCCAGCTCTGGGTGCTTGACCTTGGCTGAGTGCACAGGAAGTATACAAAGCTACTGAGTATCCAATCGAGCAAGTATCATGAGACTTATATATTAGAACTCAGTATAGGATGGCTGCTGCAGGGAAGAGCTAAGGGAGGAATGGAGAAGACACATCCCATATCTAGATTTTAAGTTCCCTGGGATAAGGCTGCAAAGCACCCTGAATATACTTAGAGGGGTTTGCTGTTTGCCTGAAAACAAAGCTCAAAAGGGAAAAACAGGAGGCTGTCCATTCACCAACAAATGAGTTCTCCCTTGTGGCTAATAGGGTGTTGCCATAGTCACCAAAAGTTTTTACCCACAGGAAAAGCCGGCTTGTTTTAGCGTTAAGCCAAAAGGCATCACATACATACACCAAAAAACCC
>NW_027533259.1:4064447-4118471 GCF_008692635.1 Crocuta crocuta | reverse complement strand
GCTACTGAAGCTAATAATAATATAATAATAATAATAATAATAATAATACAGTAGCCAAGGGTGAATTAGCTGTGTAGCTGCCAAGAGAGCAACTGAGTTTTCCTCTCACACTGGTTCATATATTAAAGTTAGCAGAAAATGGAAAACAGATTGAGAAATAAGATATGACACTACTACACCTCTTTACTTTGAAAGAAACTCCAAACCAGTCAGTGCCTTAAGGGCAATTGGCCAGAGAAATGGTAAACCAGGATGGTCAAGTGATGTTGAAAAGTTAAGTCATTTCTAACTCACCTGCTGTTCTTAACCCTAAAATTACAGCATGCTTCCACTTTCATCTCTTTACCGAGAGATCTGCACATAGTTGTAAATGACATGTAGTTGTAAATGACATGTAGTTGTAAATGACATGAGCACGTAGGGCTCTGATGAAAAGAATTCTCCATCTCAGGGGAAGGCAAGGAGGGTTTATCCCACAGACATACTTAAACATAAAATTGTTGACTGGAACTGAAAAGGCTCGTGAAAATGTCTTTATTATTCAGGTAATATCTCTCAAAAATAAATTTTAAGGAATTTTTATATGTCTTCATGTCAGTCAGTATATAACTCATCTAAAGTGCTTAACAAATTGTATTATATTTAGTTAGGTGTCTTTCTCCCTTCATTAAAATATAAGCTCCACATCAGAAAGAGAAGTTTGTTTTTTTTAATTCATTTTCATGGTCCCCATGGCCAGCACTTTGCTCAGCCTTAGGGATATGAATCGGGCGCTCAATGCTTAATGAAATGAATGGATGAGTAAAGAAAGGAACTAGAGACAGAGACTCCCTGGCTCCCCAACCAAAGATCATTATACTGTTGTTGCTGTCCTGTATTCCTATATCTTCATCACTTAGATATGTCCTCAAGCTTCTGAGGGACGCTTACCAGATGACATCTCTTGAGTCTTAAGCTTCCATTTGCATTCAACCTTTATTACCATTTTTAGCAAATGAAGACTCTGAGGTCCTTTGAAAGAAGTTGACTTTGCCATTGATTCTCTGACTGTATCTCTTAGTGGGAGCCTCTATTTGCCACACACTACCCTCCCCACCCCACCCACACACACACACAAATGGTATGTTAGCTCCACAAGGACACTGACAGCTGTCTTGTTGACCATCGTGAGTTTCCACCATCCAAATAGTCTCTCCAAGGGCATTTGTCAAATGAGAAAATGAATTAATGGTTCCTCGGTCTATTGACAAATCAATCAGTCTTCTATACTGCTGTGAAAAAATAAGAGAGGAATAAGAAAACCATAGTAAAAGTCTGAGCTAAGATTGAGTAGTTCACTAGTATTCAGCAGAAGATGAATCTGGAGTCTGAGGATATGCTAATGCCATTGTGGGTGACAGTCCCTGGATTGGCAATAAGAGCTGACCTGTTTTCCTCATGGCTATGTTGGGAGAGGAAGAAAATGCCTCTACTCTAGCCCTATATACACGCATATGCATGCCCAAATACACCCACACACATACACATACCTACCTAAAGCAATAATATTTCCACTTAGAAATAATTGATGACGATCTTACAAAGATAAAGAATGCCCTAGGAACTTTGGATTCTGAAAAAGGAACATTAATAGTGCTGTAAGTTTGGGGATGAGGTGTAGAAACTATGATTTTCATGAATATTTCTCATAAAATAATGAAATAAAGATATCCTCCTCAAAATAGAAGTACAAGATTTGACACAAATTACCCTTTTTTTCCTCATTTACCTTTAATCAAGCTACTGTGGGAAGATGAAAGAGTGAAGAGAATTGAGCTTGAACTTGAAAGAGAACAGATTTATACCCAAGTGATTGACCAGATCCATTCACTGTTTTTTTTTTTTTTTTTTTTTTTTTTTTTTTTGCATTGTTTTAGGTTAGAGTCTGGCAAAAATCAAACTTAGTAAAATGAATAGTTATACCAAAAGCACATCAGTTCTCAGTTTTTAAGTTCCTGAAACTGAAACTTACACCCCTTAAGTGTGTTTATAATTTTTTTCCTCTCAGTAACTTGTGGGTTCCTGTGTCCTAGGGAAAGGCATTACCAAAACTAAAGTGCAAGACTGATTCACCTTCACTCTTTTCCAAACAACAAGCTTAGATGCTAAAAAAAGAGAGAGAGAGAGAGAGAGAAAGGTGCTGACAGTCCATCGTCTAGGACTCTGTGAACCCAGAACCCTAATCCAGTTTTGTCAGTTATTTCAAGTGGATATAAGCAGAGATTTGGGCCAATCCTTTCTGGTCCCAGAGGTCAAGAGAGCACCAGTATTTCTAAAAATTAATCTAAAACTTAAGTTCCCAGTGCAACTTTCCCTTGATCTTTGATATAAGGCTCCAGAGTATAAACTCCCCACACAGAAGGTCCCCATCGCATACTTCACCTGCCACAAACAGAAAAAATAGGGCCCTTCCAGCTCATCTGGGGATATCCAAAGCCTTTTCTATCAATTTCAGCCACTGAAAGGCAGCCAAAACCAAAACAAAGCAAAACTCTGTTTTTAAAGAGTTCTTGTCAGGTAATATAGGTAAGAATAATATCCCACTCTATATTTGTGTAGTGTCTTTATTTAATTTGTTCATACAAAGCAACTTTGTGAAGAAAGGAAGGGAAGCAGTTTGTATTGAAGAGTTATGAAAAATGAAGTCCAGAGAAGTCAAGTAGTTTGCCTGTGGTCACACAGCTAGTAAGCAATGGACAATGGACACGAACCCATCTTCTGACACAAAAAGATAGTGTTCTTTCCATTACATTGTGCTCTGCTTACCTGATTCGAGGGCTTTACTCAGCTTGTTTAAGGAGAGGCTGGTACATTCCTGCCTATTGTAGAAATTGATTTTTGATGAATTTCTAGTTCTTGGGAGTCTGGCAATTGTGTCAATCAGCTGCATTTGGATTCTCCAAATCTGGATAAAGGTGACCCACTCAGAGTAATGCCAGGAGATTCAGTCAAATTTGAGGCCCCCAGGGAGCCTCAAGGGGATGAGATCTTCTTTGGTCGACCAATGATAATAACAGCATTTACTTCATTTTGCATTTAGTTCATGTTGCCTGTGTGCCAGAGACCCTGCTGAGTGACAAATGAGCTCACTCAGACCTCATAGCCGCTCTGTGAGGTAGGCACTACAATAACTCTCAGTTTGTTAATAAAAAAACCAAGCCTGGGCCATGTGGGTGACTCAGTTGGTTAAGCATCTGACTCCGGCTCAGGTCATGATCTCATGATTCTTGAGTTCAAGTCCTGCGTTGGGCTCTGTGCTGACACCTCAGAGCCTAGAGTCTGCTTCTGAGTCTATGTCTTCCTCTCACTCTGTCCCTCCCCCCTCACACTCTGTCTCTCTCTCAAAAATAAACAAACATAGAAAGAAAGAAAGAAAGAAAGAAAGAAAGAAAGAAAGAAAGAAAGAAAGAAAAGAAAGAAAGAAAGGGAGAGAGACAGAAAGAAAACTAAGCCTTGGGGTGGCCTTGATCACAAAAGTTAATCAGAGACTGGAACCCAAGCAATTTGACTCTACGGCCCAGACTTTTAAAATTTATACCACAACAACCCAGAGGAGTTCATGCCCCCTTGATCAGCCTGTAACTCTCCAGAGACTCCCAAAATCCACCCAGACTCTAGGCTATTACAGAGAATACTGTCTTACAAAGCAGTAGCCAATTCCCATTGGCTCAGGGCCTATAATGTTTGCCAGAACAGGAAAGAACTGCCATTTTAGCACTATAAAACTATCGTGCCTTTCCTCTTTGGAGAATTTATCAAAGCATGTAAATGTAGCCAAACAACATATTCTTCAACCACTGGGAACCTGAACAAAGGCTCCATGACCCTGACTCTTTGGGAGTCAATAGCAAAACTCTTCAAAGACCTTAGCAGAAGAAGAAACGATAAAGAAAGGAAATAAAACTACTGATCTGAGATCAGAAGGAGCCATTTAGGGCCCATATCTCCTTTGTTCACAAATGCCTTGAATATTCACTCTATTTTTAAGAGAGAGAGAGAGAGAGCAGGCACACAAGTAGGGGAGGGGCAGAGAGCGACAGAGACACAGAATCCAAGGCAGACTCCAGGCTCTGAGCTGTCAGCACAGAGCCCTGCATGGGATTCAAACTCATGAGCTGTGAGATCATGACCTAAGCCAAAGTTACATGCTTAACCAACTGAGCCATCCAGGAGCCCCATGAGTATTCACTTTAAAGCAATCATCCTTCAGCCTTTGAAAACAGCTCCTGGTGAAGGAGTAGGTCTGCCTTCTCCTTTCTGACCAGCCTGAGATGCTTCAGGTCGCTGTGCCTGTAGGAAGGCCTCACAGCTGCTATTTATTCCCTCCATGCCAAACCCCTTCCCCCAGAAAGCAGCCTCACCCCGAGGAGAGGGTTTGGTGAGGGGTTTTGGGCAGGAAACCTTATTTAAAGAGGCCCCCATTATATGAACTACTCAGAGGGACAGCTTGTTTGGAGTCTGGCAGATTCTGACCTCAGCCTGTCAGCTAGGACTCAAGGTGCTAAGTTTCCAGCTTGATGGAAGCCTTAATGAGCAGCTTTGTAGTGTGCTGGCTGGAGGCTGCGAAGCTCCTGGCATCCAGAATTGCCTATTATGTTTCTCATGCAGCCAAATTTGTTTCTCTGTTTTGAAAGTGCCCTTCCTATGTTTTGCGTTTTGTTATCGAAGGGCTGCTAGTCTGAGGAGCCTCAGGAGACTTCATGTTCGGTGTCTGAGGCAAAATATCCTAATAGCATCACGCTGCAATCTCAGACAACTGGCCCTAAGTGAACATCATTGTGGATTTTGCCTTCCTCAGGGGCTCACATTAAAGCACGTAGGCTTCAAATGAGAAGGGGACCTGCTAAAACAAAAGAGTTATGCTTCTATCTTTCCCCCACCAACACACCATGAACATTCAATGAAGTCGCTGATGGAGGAATTAAATGAGGACCATGAACTTTCTCCCCAGCTGCTCACCCTCAACCTTGGCCACAAGGGCAGCAGCAGGCATATTCTGAGGATCCTACAGAATTATGTAATACACTTAGGTCCAGAACCAACTGAAAGATCTCTCAAAAGGATTAACACTTTCCCAGTCAGCCTCTTAGCAGTTAAGTCGTTTATTTCAGTGCAAATCACCACTCATTCCTGAGTTCAACCGTAGTGAGCGGAGAATGATGTAACAGGCAAATCTGAAGAGCGCTTACCCTTCGCAGATGAAGCGTTTCATGTGATTTCTATTACCGGTTAACTATGCCCATCACAGTTGTTTTTAAGGCTGTGGGTCTTCACCCTGCCTGCACATTGGAATCACCTGCCACACATCATAATCAGCCTCTGAGCCCCATTGCTAGAGTCCGAGGTGACTGGGCCGGATGCTTCTCGCAGGGGATTCATCGTGCCTCCCAGGCTGAGACGCGCTGCATCGTGTCTGTTTGGAGTGCAGGCTGAGGAGGATCCCCTCATTCCTGGTGCAGGGACTGCCATCCGAACGCGTGTGGTGTGACCTTGCCAATGCAGGTAAAAGTGAGAAAAGGGTGGATTGAGGATCCCTGTTCGAGCAGGGCAGGGTCTGCAAACACAGGGAAGAGGAGGCTGCGGCCCAGGCCAGAGGCCACCGAGGGGGCGTTCTGCCTTCCTCCCGTCCGTGGCGGGTGCTGAGCTCCCGTCGGGGACAGCATGGGAAAGGTCTAAAATTATGCTTTAACCCCTCCCTGTTTGCAAAGTGACCCAAAGGAAGTCGCTTACCATCCAGCACTTTCTTTTGGAAAATATATGCAAATATAGCTCTTATCTAGAAGCCCTGGAGAGGTGCCCCCAGGAACCCCAATTGGACGTTTGGGGAATCCGCCGGCAGTGGCCGCTCATTTGCGTGGACTGTTACTAATGCCTTCCTTGTGGAAGTCTAGTGTCTGTATTAGAACGGTTGCACGTGTGCCAGGAGCTGCCCTCTAGGTTACTCTACCCAAACGTTAATGTGAGGATTAATCTCCCAACCTGCAGAATGGTATTAGCAGGGCACTGTGAGGTTTATCTCTCAAAACTGTATACTTAAAAGGCAAGTCTCAGGAGGCAGCTGTGCTGTCGGACCCCCGCCACAGAAGGTAAGGCTGAAAAATTAGCAGCATCTTAATTACTCTTCTTCTGGGGACTATAGACTTGAAGGTTGAGCTAGAATGAAGGAAGTCTGTTGCCCTGGAAGAACCCCCTACATATTTCAAGCAATTTCTCCAGTTCATTTGTTTCAAGCACCTTTGAATTCCTCTGGCATAATCACCGTACCCTTTGTCAACACAAAGTGATTGTTTAAACGACTCAATCAGATCATGCCATGGGCGACTATTCCCATTTATTATGATTCATTGCCTGTTTAGCACCAATGTGCAAGGCATATTCAACAGAAGAGGAAGCTTTGAAAATGATTTTCTTTCTGCTCTGGAGGCCCACAGAATAAAAACAACTTGCTCAGAGTGAAGGAAAGATTATCCTCACTGATGGGGATCAGTGACTAAGGACATTTGGGGAAGGAAGTTTAATTTTCCAGATGAAAAAGAACAAGACTTTCTCATTGCCATTGATCCTCCTATTGACCCTAGAGCACAGAGTAAATTGATTAAAGAGAGAGAATTCTCGGTTTTTCAGCAGGCCAGGAAGAGATCTGTCACAGATAAAGCAAAGTCACATAATCCCATTGAAGGCAGGAATCTGGTGTTCTTAGTCTCTGAGTCCCAGCTCCAAGCTAGCACCTTCAGACACTGAATAAGTGCTTAGTTAATTGATTAATTCAAGTGTGAGAGATCACACTGCTTATTTTTTCCATCACAAATCATATGTCCAAGTTAGGAACTGATTTTTTTTTCTAACTCAGCTTTTCAGGCAAGAGCCTGTTACCATTTTAATTCTTTCCTCAGGTTGTAGCCAGGAAAGAAGAGTAGGAACCAGGTACTGAGCTGCAGTGTCTGAACCATTGACAGTCTCAGGAATGTGTCAATTGCAAAAAGAGGCTCCAAGGTGTTCTTTTTTACAGCAGCTAACTAATTTCCTGTAAAAAAAGAAAAATTCTAGAATAAGTAAATATTAAACATCAGTTAGAATCATTTGTAAAAATTAAAAAGTACTATTAACATGTCATTCAAATATTTCCTTTCCATTCAGAAAAGGATGGTTACTGTCCTGTCCTCGGTGAAATTCTGAATGGTTCCATAGTGTTCACTCTTACAGTAACATGGCATGAGTTATACTTCGTTAAAATACCCAATAACTCAGTTAACCAGCAACCTTTCTGTAAAATTTAAAAACAAAAGCCAACCTGTGAAGCATAGAATCTGTTCTTTTGGGAACTATCATTCACTTCTCTTCTTGACCAAAACTATCGTTTTGGGACATCTGGGTGGCTCAGTTGTTTGAGTATCCGACTTTGGTTCAGGTCATAATCTCACAGTTGGTGGGTTCAAGTCCCATGTTGGGCTCCTACCATCAGCACAGAGCCAGCTTCAGAACCTCTGTCCCCTCTCTCTCCACCTCTCCCCCAATTGTACACACATGCTCTCTCTCAAAAATAAGTAAACATTGAAAGAAAAACCTATTGTTTCTTTCCTCAACTTTAGTAAACTATACCCTACCATTCACAAAATGATCCCTCATGCTAAACTGTGAATCGTTGAGAGCACAGTTTCTCAAAGTAGAGAGCTCATTAGAATGCAGATTCTGATTCAGCACCTTTGGGATTGCAGCCTGAGATTCTGTATTTCTAGCAAGCTCCTAGGTGATACCTGTGCTGCTGGTCCCTGGATGACACTTTGAGTAGTAAGGTTTCAGCAATTCCGACAGTTTCTCCCCATCCCTACAGACTTTACATAGTGTGTATCCTTGAATTCTTTTTAGTTAGCAATACAGTAATATAATACAATAAGATTTAACCAAATAAGAGTTTATAATATCAAGTGATGTCACATATAGATACATAGATGGATATACCGATATTGCTGGGAGAGGAAGAAAATTTTCTTTACCCTTTTAGATTCTTCCGACAGGTCTAATACTCAGATTGACATGAGACAGATTAACAGGAAAATAAAATTTAATTATATACATACAGGGGCCCCATTAGGATATGAGATCCACTGGCAGTCTGGAAAATGAGGTAAGTAAGCTCCCAAGAAGTTGCACAGTCCAGAAGTTTAGTTAATAGACTTTCATCTCAAGAACCAGTCCCAGTCCTGACAACAGGTCTGTTTAGTGAAACTCATTTCAGGAAGTGGTGATGTAAATGGCTCTTAAAGTTTGGCCCATATTATTCAAGCAATCAAGTATTTAATGAGAGGCATTTCTGTGAAAATCAAAGAAAAAACAATGGTTAATATTTGAAGGAAATTGTAAACTTGTTTCTGAGTTCTGAAGTTAGCAGTCAAGGTTTCTAGAGGTGGGGTTCAAAGGGCAAGCAGTGGCAATCTGACAGATTTTCCTACTTTGCTATATGAATGGCTCTAGTGATCTTTCTGAGGGGCCCATACAACAACAGACACAAGGATTGTCCATACATGAGCTGTTGGGTTGATTTCTCTGAAGATTATACCAAGTTGTTCAACTGTAGGTTACATGGCTTTGGAAAAAGATCAGTTTAGTTCTTAATTCCAAGTCAGAATGGTGGGAGACAAATTGAAAATGTAAGTTTGGAGACCTGTAGCTAGAATTCAGGAGTCAGTCCAGTTTGCAATGGACACTATTAGAATCCTCTGGACACAAAAGTGCTATTTGAACATAATTTTTCTCTTTCCCCATCATAACTACCAAAGATAGCCAAATTTGGACTAATTTTTGAAAAATAAGCTAGTTTCAAGAAGTTTGGCCTGATTGTGTGTGTGTGTGTGTGTGTGTGTGTGTGTGTGTGTTAAGTAAAGCAAGAATAGCAATTGATCACATAGGCTCTTTTAAATCTGCTTTGCTGGAACTTTTCATAAGGAATCTCCAGCTTGAACAGCCTCTCAAAGCTAAGAACCTAAACCAAATACTTACTATCAGCCTTTGCTTGCCACAGCTATAGTTCTGGGTTAACTCCTCTCTTCTCAAAGTCCCCAAAATACTCTGAGGTTCCTGCACCTACCAGGAAGTGACATTCCTTATTCATCCGGTAAGATTTATCCAAGGTATCAGGCTGACATTTCCAAGGGCTTTATGGGCTTCATAAATTCAACCTTAATTCCTTAGTGCTCTTTGGTCATATCTGGGTCTATGCATGTCCCTCCAATATGACATTCCAGTCAAAACCTTGGTCATATAACCAATGTTTCCAATGGTGTCCTGTTATAAGGAGAACAAGGCTTCCTTACACCTAGGAAACAAACTTAAAGAATATTTTAAGTAAAACATTGTTAAAATTATAATTATCTTCATCAGTTCACTTAGTCCCATGTAATTAATTGTCATTCATTTAATTTCAGTTTTTCAGTCATTTCCATGAGTCTTGTTGAAAAATGAAAGCATTTTAGCAGGAACACTTTTGTAAAAGCATCTGAGTAAAAGAATACTCTATAAATGATAAGACTTAAAAATGGCTTGGTTAAAGGTCTTATTAGAGTTTATTACAATGAAATTGACTAGAAGATTTTGTTGTTTCTCTGACCTACATTTAAAATAACTAGAATTATGACTGATAACATTATATGAGGACCTATCAGACCTATCATAATCTTAATTTTATACAATTTTTAGAACACATATCAATAATGATGTATACAATATAATCTAAGTAGATTTATCATCACTTATTTGACAATGCTTCTCATATAATCTAACAAAGCAAATGAGCCTAAATAGTTTAATAGCTCTCTTTTATAAGGAGAGAGAGCAAATCTTTTGAGCTACTCCAGGGATGGAATATCTCCCATCTCAAAGTTACTTATCTTTTTATTTGAGAGAGACACCGAGAATGAGAATATGCAAGCAGGAGAGAGGGGCAGAGGGAGAGAGAAAAAAATCTAAAGCAGACTTCATGTTCCCACAACCCTGGAATCATGACCTGAGCCAAACTCAAGGGTTGGATCCTCAACCAACCAAGTCACTCAAGCACCCCTCACAGTTATTTTGAAATCAAAATGAAATGAAATCAAAATTCATTTAGAATTTTAATTGTGTGAGGTTTGTCAACAATATGCAAAGGTTTGAACATGTGACTAAACAGGAATTACAGGGGCCAAGGTCAGGCCACCCCCAAGATTGACCACTTTGGCATGAACATTATTTTGAGTTAAAAGTAATCAAGACTGCTAGATTCAAGAAAAGCTATTTATCTCCCCCCTCAGCTGCCTGCTTGTGCCAGGAAGAGAGCTATTAATAGAAATTCTTCTTTACCTAAGAAACTTATCTGCATGGTAGGGCACATTTTGTTTTCTAAACACCTCCCCTTACCTTCCTGCCAATGGTCTTCCCTTTGTATCCCTACCTTCCTTCCCTACTCCTCTCCTTAGCTCATATAAGTGTCATGTTGCCTGTCTTTGGAATTTCCATGCCTGTGTAGATCCTCTATATACACCCTATTAAATTTAATTTTCTCCTGCTAATCTGTCTCACGTTAATGTGACTCAGTCCACCTAGAAGGATGTTGAGGGACAGAGGAAATTCTTCCTTTCCAACGGATCACAGATAACTATGAAACAATACTTGTCTATGTAATTAAAGTGACAATAAAAGATTTAAAAGGTAGAGATGGTTACATATTTGTTAGCAAACTTAACTCTTTTAATGTTTAGAAGATTCAGTTTTCTTCAGTAATGAAAAGACTGGATTAAGATAACCGGAAGCATGGACATTATGTTGATAAAACACAGAATTTGTTTTCTGGCAAGATTACTTTAAGACCAATGGAAAAACTCCTCACAATCTTGTTATCAAGGCCATCCCAGTAGTCCAAAAGACAGTTTGTCCTTTTAACAGAGAAAAACAAATTTTAATTTTGCACCTGCTGACTTTTGATATTAAAGCTCATTCACTTAGTTAAGTTCATTCCCATCATAGCCAGCCTGACCGTGCAAGAAAACTTCCTTTCCAAAGATTCCTTTACTATAAACCTTTTACCACTTTTCTTGTTCCTTAACACACATTTTACTTTCCTTGCCTACAGAGATTGTAATTGGGGCCCAAGTATGCAAGAGCCCACTCAGGAGTTCCAAACAGATCAGGTCCAGCCATTCGCCGCTGACAAAATCCAAAAGCTAGAGAGAGGAGTGAGGTGAAACAAAGGAATTTATTTTAGGGAGGACAACATTGAGAAAACAGCAGACTAACATCTCAAAGACTGTCTCCAAAGTGCTGAAAATACTTCTAGGTTTATATTAGGAAAATGTTGAAAAGGTTGGTGGGTACATTCAGGAGAGTGGTAAAGGTCAAATCCATCACTGTCATGGGGTCTTGCAGGCATCAGGGCCATCACCTATGCTTGAAGGGTAGTTTCAGTTCCCATCAGGGGATGTTTTGCCTGAGGGATCTTTGGCCTGAGTTAAAAGATAAGCTGGAAAGAAGAACTTAATTGCTTAGAATGTACAGACTGTGGTCAAAATGGAGTTAAAGTCTGCTTTCAAGATGTTTCCCTTATTATTTCTAGGAGCTTTAATTACATATATTAATTAGAATTCTTAACCCTTAGAAACCTTAATTACTGGCACCTGCTGTCTCAGTAGAGCATGGGACTCTTGATCTCGGAACTAGGGAGTTCCAGCCCCACGCGGAACTTAGAGATTACTTGGAAGGAAGAAAGGAAAGAAAAGAAACTTTAATTTCTAGTGAAAACTAATGTTACTCAAAACTGAGTTCATCTGTTGCCGAGTCCTGACCCAAAAGACACAACCACACCAATGAACAGGAAAAAGAAAGGTTTTACCTGCAACAAGTTAAGAGGACATCGGGGATCTTTCCCAAAGCAGTGTCTTCCTGAATAATAAAACTGAGGAAGTTTCAAGCTAAGGGCACATACAAATTCATGAAGGGGCTTGCATAATGGGGAAGTCACATGGAATTGGGGCAAATGTCATCTTAAGGTGACTGAGTCCAGGTCAAAGTCATGAAGCCAGCAAGGGCCCACATCATCAATTCTCTGGCTCCAGTTGGTCCAGTATCTGGCTCACAAGGGGTTAGATCCTGCAGATACTCCAAGAATATGCATCAAGTCAAGCTTCGGACCAGCACTGGCAGTTTTACCACTGATTAACTGTCCTTGATATGTTTAGGTAGCCTCCTGGCCTGATAGTGGCTATTATGAATGTTTATTTACACTTTTTCACAAAATGGCAGGCACCAAAAATGATTTTTCTTATGCCAGGAGAGTTATATCTGTGTTTTTCTGGGTACCTGTAACTCTGCCAGCTTACACTAAGAAGTAAGCAATTGTGAATTGTCTGTGAAACCAGCCCACCTCCCTGAACCCTCAGTTTGTTTTCTGTATGTAAGTCTCTTACGGTTTGCCTCCCTCTGTGTTTTTATCTGATTTTTCCTTCCCTTCCCCTATGGTCACCTATTAAGTTTCTCAAGTTCCACATATGAGTGATATCATGTGATGTTTGTCTTTCTCTTATTTTGTTTAGCATAATATCCTCCAGTTCCATCCACGTTGTTGCAAAGGGGCAAGATTTCATTACTTTTCATAGCCAAGTAGTATTCCATTGGATATATATACCACATCTTAATCCATTCATCAGTTGATGAACATTTGTGCTCTTTCCACAATGTGGCTATTGTTGACAGCGCTGCTATAAACATTGAGGTGCATGTGCTCTTTGAATCAGCACTCCTGTATCCTTTGGATAAATTCCTAGTAGTGCAATTGCTGGGCCATAGGATAATTCTATTTGTAATTTTTTGAGGAACCAACATACTGTTTTCCAGAGTAGCTGCACCAGTCTGTATTCCCACCAACCGTGCAAAAGGGTTCCCCTTTCTCCACATCCTCACCAACATATGTTGTTGCCTGATTTGTTAATTTTAGCCACTCTTACCAGTGTGAGGTAGTAACTCATTGTGGTTTTGATTTGTATTTCCCTGATGATGAGTGACTTTGAGCATATTTTCATGTGTCTGTTAACCATCTGGATGTCTTCTTTGGAAAAGTGTCTATTCATGTGTTCTACCCATTTCATCACTGGATTATTTGTTTTTTGGTGGGTGGAGGGTGTTGAGTTTGGTAAGTTCTTCATAGATTTTCGATATTAATTCTTTATCTGATATGTCATTTGCAAATATTTTCTCCCATTTCATAGGTTGCCTTTTAGTGTTGTTGATTATGTCCTTCACTGTGTAGAAGCTGTTTATCTTGATGAAGTCCCAGTACTTCAGTTTTGTTTATATTTCCCTTGCCTCCGGAAGCATACCTAGTAAGAAGTTGCTGCAGCCAATGTCAAAGAGGGTTCTGCCTGTTCTGCCTGTGAACCATTTTAATAGTTCCCTGTCTCACATTTAGGTCTTTTACCAATTTTGCATTTATTTTTGTGTATGGTGTAAGAAAGTGGTTCAGTTTCATTCTTGTGCATGTCACTGTCCAGTTCTCCCAGCACCATTTGCCAAAGAGACTGTCTTTTTTCCATTGGATATTCTTTTCTGCTTTGTCAAAGATTAGATGGCCATATATTTGTGGGTCAATTTCTGGGTTCTCTATTCTATTTGATTGATCAATGTGTCTGTTTTTGTGCCAATATCATACTGTCTTGATGATGACAGCTTTGTAGTAGAGGCTAAAGTCTGAGATGGTGATGCCTCCCGTTTTGGTTTTCTTCTTCAATATGACTTTGGCTATTCGGACTCTTTTGTGGTTCCATATGAATTTTAGGATTGTTTATTCTAGCTCTCTGAAGAATGCTGGTGTTATTTTGATTGAGATTGCATTGCATGTGTAGATTGCTTTGGGGAATATCAATATTTTAAGAATATTTGTTCTTCCAATCCAGATAGCAGCCCCTTTCTAACAAAGGCCAGAACCTCTACCCTAACCATTATTACCAGATCTAGAGGCTTACAAAGTGTACTATTTTTGGTCATCAATAATATTGACTCCCCTCAAATGGAAAGAAGCAACCCTAATCTCTACAGCATTTCAGCCCATTCACTAGCACCCACTGTAGTCTAGAATGCAATTGGGAAGTGTAGGGAGATCAACATCCCCTCTCAGATAGTACAACAGTGTCAGAGTGGTTGAGAGAAGGGATGCCTCCTGCCACTCTGACCCCAGGAACTCAGCAATATTCCTAATGGGATGCCATTCAGGAGCCAAGGAGGATTTTGGTCATGGACTCCTAGTTAGTTAATGTACTGTCCTCATATTGTAGGAATTAACTATACGATGAGTTTTCTTGATCCCAAAGGATTCCGTCTTGGGCTGACTCCTAACACACTAGAGTCAATTTGGATTTCCAGAAAAAGTACCAAATCCTACCTCCCACTCCCAAAAATAAATATTCTGCCCCCTTGTTAACAACTGTCAGTAAAAGATACAAACCCAACACCCAGGGTGTGCAACTCTCTCTTGCTCTCCTCTGCCCCCTCCCCTATTACTCTCAGGCTCAGCTCTTCTCAGATCTCAAGAATGTTCTTTTCAGTTTAATAAACTTTCCTGCTTCTGTTACTCCTCCATTGTGCTACACGCCTGTCCTTGAATTCGTTCTCGTGACAAAAAACCAAGAACCTTCAGCAAATTCTTTGGCTCTGGCTGGGTGGAGGCCACAGGGCCTGGCGTCTGCCCAGTTCACCCAGCAACATCTCTTTGGTACCACAAACAGACTAGGTAGCAGCAGGCTGAGCGACCCTCTTCATCGGTGACTCTCCAACTCTTGACATCCTTGTGCTGGAGAGTTGCTAAGTCACTGCTCCCCTTGGTTCTCTGTCTCTTTGCCATCTACTTTGGAAAAGGCCTAGAGCTGCTAAAGACATGAGGGCAGGAGGTGTGGTGAGAATGTGCACATGAGCCAGCTCCTCTGAACCCATGGGTAGTCTCACTTGGATCATTCCCAGGGTTTGGACACTTCAGGGCACATGGCCTGACACAGATGGGGATCTGTGCATGAGACATTACATGGAAGGAGGGTCTCTACAGATGCGATCATGTTCAGATGAGGTCATTGTGGGGGGCACAATCCAAGAAGAACATAGACCAAAGCAGAGCATTAACCCACATGGATAGGGACACCTGGAAGGCTCAGTCAGTTAAGCATCCAAGTTCAGCTCAGGTCATGATCTCATGGTTTGTGAGTTCCAGCTCTGCATTGGGCTCTTTGCTGTCAGTACAGAGCCTGCTTCAGATTCTCTGTCCCACTCTTTCTCTGCCTCTCTTTCTCTGTTCATGCTCTCTCGTGCGCTCCCTCTCTGTCTCTTAAATATAAACATTAAAAAACTTTTTTTAAGAGAGGCTTCTGGGTGGCTCAGTTGGTTAAGCATTTGACTTCAGCTCAGGTCATGATCTCACAGCTCATGAGTTTGAGTCCCATATTGGGCTCTGTGCTAACAGCTCAAAGCCTAGAGCCTGCTTCAGATTCTGTGTCTCCCTCTCTCTCTGCCCCTCCCATTCTCAAGCTCTGTATCTCTCTCAAAAATAAATAAACTTTTTTTAAAAACCCACATGGAAAACATCCAGGAAATGAAGGCTCTATGTTGCAGTGTCAGAAAAACCATCCTTAGAGACCCCACTGCACACAGGCCTATGCCCCCTCTTAATAGTATATGTAGTCTTTCAATGTGGTACAAGACACGTTTACTAATGCACCTGAACATCTTTAGTTTCTCTGTGATAAGAAGACAAAAATAGGTAAACTTAGACTTGTTTGGCAATTAAGTTTCAGTATTTTATTTTATTTGGAAATGATCTAGACGGTCAATGAATTCTCATCATTTAGTTTAACTTAGCAAAATTCTAAGGGTGGAAGTTACCAAAGAGATTTGGGAAACTAAGTAAACATTTCATAAAACAATCATTGCTAAAAAGTTCACCTAAAAAGTCTTATCTCAATCACATCTACTTAACTCATTTGTTCTTAACAATCATACTTAGATTTCTCATGAAAATTTCATGAGACCTCAAGCCCTTAGCTGTCATCTTAAGATTTTCTTTCATTTGTTTGGTTGGTTGGTTGTTTTTTTGCTGACAAATTTTGTAACAAAAACAACATGAATTTATTTGATTTTAAGTAGAATACGGTATTTCACTTAATGTGGAAAACTCTAAAGATATGTCCATATTAATTTAACCGGCAAACTTAAACTATCTTTTGTTTACTGAAAACTATCTTAGATCACATAAACTTGAAAAACATTTGGGTTTCTGCTATATTTCTGAGATTTAGAAATGCTTGATTTATAAGCATGTAACTTTAAGCTAATCATTAAATAGAGCTCTTTTACAAATTACTTTTGGCAATGGCATCTGGAGGTAGAAAAATACCATTTCTATATTGTACATATATAGACATACATAAACACACAAAAAGATCTTATAGCTTTGAATTTTGAAAATTTAGCTATGAATCAGATACAACAATATAAAACTCCCTAGT
This sequence comes from Crocuta crocuta, assembly GCF_008692635.1. NCBI lineage: Eukaryota > Metazoa > Chordata > Mammalia > Carnivora > Hyaenidae > Crocuta > Crocuta crocuta. The sequence continues at coordinate 4,101,924 of NW_027533259.1, read as the reverse complement.
TTTTAAGTTTATCAGCTCAGATGGCTAAAGCTTTTTACTATTAATATTGGTGAAGATGCCTGATTTGTGCTTGTCCTTGACAAGTTATCTTAGGAAGTTGTGGAGCAGTTTGAATTTCTTAAAGGGCCTCTTTTCTTTTTTTGCCCTTTAGTTTTGCAATGCAAATGTGGACATTGTTTTAGATACCTCCTGGGGTGTGTACCTTTCAAAGATACAGTAAGATTTACATCTTCAAGGGACAAAGAAAGAATGCAAGTACCTTCAAAAGGAGTTTGTTTCCTAAGGCCAACAATTCACAAGCCTTTTGAGATAAATAGGGGAGGTTTTAAGATTAGTAAAAAGATGGTGGGGTGCCTGGGTGGCTCTGGCAGTTAAGCCCTGACTTCAGCTCAGATCATTTTGAGCACCCCTATTCCTTGTCATCATCTTCTTCATCATCTTCTTCATCATCTTCATCATCATCATCTTCATCATCATCATCTTCATCATCATCTTCTTCATCATCATCTTCTTCATCATCTTCTTCATCATCTTCATCATCATCATCTTCATCATCATCTTCATCATCATCTTCATCATCATCTTCATCATCTTCTTCATCATCTTCTTCATCATCTTCTTCATCATCTTCTTCATCATCTTCTTCATCATCTTCATCATCTTCATCATCTTCATCATCATCTTCTTCTTCTTCTTCATCTTCTTCTTCTTCTTCATCATTATCTTCTTCTTTTTCATCATCATCATCATCATCATCATCGGGCTCTGTGCAGCTCAGAGCCTGAAGTCTGCTTCAGGTTCTGTGTCTCCCTCTCTGCATTTTCCTAGCTTGTACTCTGTCTCTATCTCTCAAAAATAAATAAACATGAGACAAAAAAATTTAAGGAATAGATGGACCTTGGATTGCCTCTAGAACTACTTTTTTTGGTTTGTTTTGCAAAGATTAATAAGAACAGTTGCTCTCTTTTTTTTTTCCTCAAAGAGTTGGGTTGCAGCCTAAATGATACCAAAATGCTGATCCACTTATCCAGTTACATTATCTCCATTTGCTTCTCTCCCTCTGGGCATATAGGTTTTCGTTTTGTAGAAGACTTTTAAAAATCCTATCAGGATTTGAATATCAGCTTTCAACTTCTAATCAACTCTTAACCAAAAAACTACTACCCTTCCCCCACACAGAAAGAAAAATCTTTTAAATACCTTGTCAGCTTTTAGCTTGGACAAACAATATATATATGGGCAATACGGAAAACTTCATGCATCCAAGAGGCGTCTTTAAAAAGGGTGTAAACGGGTACCTGGGTGGCTCAGTCGGTTAAGCATCTGACTTCAGCTCAGGTCATTNAAAAAAAAAAAAAAAAAAAAAAAAGGTGCAAAGGATACTACCTTCTCCAGACCCAAAGTCATTCCCAAAGATACTCAAAAGAAAAAACCAAAAGCCTCATATCTCAGGCACACAGAAAGCCCAAGCCATGCTCTCAAGGCACAGAACAAGTTTATTAAGATTATACCTTGTTGTTTTGTATCTACAGTTTCTGGAACAGCAGTTCTTAGACATCAAATAACCAGGTGTGCTGGAATTCTTTGGATTTTAAGGAGGAATTTATAGTGACTGTGGAGTTTTAATTTCTGTTCTTTCATCTTGTTAAAAGGAGTCCCTAAGGCTAGCCATTATAATTGTTTGTATCCACTTTTTAATGTAGTCTTTTCCACAGGTGCCAGTAAGACAATAGTTGAGGATGAGAGCTCTCCAAATTTTTTCAAATATTTATTACAGAATTTGGTCTGGATCACTCAGTGGAAGAATCAGGGACAGGTGTTTTCTTTTTAGTCCTGTCGGCCATTGTACAACAGATTTTTCCCTATAATTCCCCCCTTTGATCCCCTTTAAACAGATCTAGTCTGTATTAGAGGGCGTCATCTTTAGATTCTTCCACGGAAGGTGCCCTGCTCTTACTGGCTCCAAATAGGGCCAGGATTAGAGGCAATCAATACCGACAGAACATCCTATTCATAAGAGGAAGGTGGTGCAAACAGGAACCTCTCACTGTTTCCCCAGGTTTCTGGGGTAACTTCTGCCAACCTGATGGCAAAGATTAAGGACAGTCTATCTTATTGGAAAGGCAATTGCTCAAGCTTCTGCATTACGTAAACCAGCCAGCTTCCGGGGTGTGGTTGGAGCAGGGCTGAAGATCCTAAGAATCTAGGACTGTCTGAAAGGTCACTTTGAGCGTGTTCTTTGGACTTAGGTCAGTCTTCCAAGTTTGGGGCTCCTCAAGATTGGCCCTCTTGACTCTGGAGTGATGAACCCATGGAATAATATCTGTGACATTGAGGGTAGTAGGGGTGGTCAGAATAATGGTATGAGGCCCAGTCCACTGTGGTTTGAGAGGGTCTTTCTTCCAATCTTTGACCCAGATGGAGTCCCCTGTTGACAAAGGGTATACAGGGGATCCTAAAGAGATTGGGGCCCTCGCTATGGTATATTGTTGTAACTTATTTAGGGGGCTCCTAACGCTTGAAGTTGCTCTCTTATTCCCTTATCCCCTATTTTGTATAGGTTCCCTGGGAGAGTCCCTAGACAGGGAGGGGGCCTCCCATATCTTAGTTCAAAGGAGGAGAAACCTTGACTTCCTGGTGTACAACAGACATGCAGGAGGGCCAGGGGCAACGGGTCTGGCCATGGGAGGTCTGCTTCCTGACAGAACTTGGCTAAGGTTCCCTTGAGGGTATCCTTCATATGCTCTCCTGTCCCTGAGCTTTGAAGCCAGTGAGAGTGTGAAGCTTCCAAGCTATGTTGGGCGAGTTGGTTAAAGTTTGTATAATGTCCCCCAGGAATGCAGGTCCATTATCACTGTGGACTGTGGCCAGCAGTCCGAACTGGGGAACAGTCTTTTAGGAGGACTTTGGCTACCTCCCAGCTCCATTCTGTCCTGGTAGGGAATGTTTCAACCCATCCAGAGTATGTACAGATTATTACCAGGAGGTATCTAAATCCTCGACTTGGCTGGACATTTGTAAAGTCTATTTCTAGATCTTGAAAGGGGGTAGCTCCTACCCTTTGGATGCCTGGCAGGGGTCGCAGCAAGGATTGGGCATTATTCTGGTGCAAGTCACCGTTTGCTTATTGCTCGACAGAATGCTGGCAGCTGGCTGATGTAGTATTGCTTTCTGAGGAGGGCCTCTAATTTAGTGTTTCCTAGATGGGTGAGTTGATGGTATTCGCCAACTAGATGCCCTCCGAGGGCCGCTGGGACAAAGATGTACCCATCTAGCAGTTTCTACCATCCTTTCTGGGTCTGGGTGGTGCCCTCAACTTTAGCCCCTTTAATTTCTTTTTTAGCATATTTTGGTGGAGGGGTCTCTGCCAAGGTCGTCAGAGTCAAAGTAAGGGAGGGAACCTCATTTGTCTCCCTAATAGCTGCTACTTTAGCTGCCTCATTTGCCAGGCGATCTCCTCGTGCTCTAGGGACGTCTAGGGTGTCTTTTGCAGTGTAGAACTGCAACCGTTTTTGCGAACTAGACTTCCTCAAGGAGTTTTAGTATTTCTTATTTCTGATGGTTTTTCCTGCTGCAGTGAGGAGACCCCTTTCTTTGTAGATTGCCCCATGTATGTGTACAGTGGCAAAAACATATCAGGAGTCTGTGTAGATGTTGACTCGCTTCTCTTTGCTAATAGTGAGGGCACGGATTAGGCATATAATTTAGCCCATTGTGCAGACCATCCCGCTGCTAGGGCACTGGGCTCTAGGACTTTATCTGTGGTTGTCACTAAATATCCCCCCCTTTGAACACCCTCTGTGATGAAACTGCTGCCATCACTGAACAAGGTGAGGTCTGGGCTTGTTGCATAATCTGGTCTGGATCATCCAGCAGAAGAACCACGCAGCACTCCGAGATCTTGAAAGGGAAGAGGTTTATTTTACACCGGTGGGCTCAGACAAGATCATTTTCCAGAGGTCTGAGCCCAGAGCATCAGCAGAGGGAGTAATTTATAGCCTATTACTTCCACATTCCTCATTAATGTGTTCGACAAGCAGAGTGGGAAGAAGAACCCAGAAAGGGGAGCCTTTGATTAGGGACAGGTATTTCCTTATTAGTCTGGTTGGCCATCTTATAACAGATTTTTCCCTATAATTCCTCCCTTTGATGCCCCTTTAAACAGATCTAGTCTGTATTAGAGAGCATGATCTTTATTACTGACTGGTTCTTTTCCTTAGTTCCCTGACTTTGCTTGTGTCTATTTCTGACTGGTTTACAAAGTAACAGCATTCTTCTCCAAAGAAGATGCAGATACCCTTTTTCTCAGCAGAGAAGAGGTCAAGTGCCTGTCTGTTTTGGAGGGCATTTCCTGCCAGGGAACTTATTTGGCTCTGTAGGGAGACTAAGGAGTCAGCCAGTTGTTAGTCCCACAGAAGAGCCTATGCCTCCTATTCCAGTCCCTATCCCTGGCTATTTCTGCCCCTAGGAATATAGGTATCAACACTGCTTGTTTAGCATGAACTTTAAGGCTGAAGGTTAACCTAATTATTAACTTTTCAGTGCAAACGCTTTCCCAAAATGGCATTAGCAACCTTACTGGCAGGCAACCCAACAGACCAAAAGAGGTTATACTACATTTAAGTTTTTATTTTTATTTTTCTTAGTTTATTGTCAAATTGGTTTCCATAGAACACCCAGTGCTCATCCCAACAAGTGCCCTGCCCCATGCCCATGACCACCCTTCCCCTCTCCCCCACCCCCATCAGCCCTCAGTTTGTTCTCCGTATTCAGGAGTCTCTCATGGTTTGCCTCCCTCCCTCTCCCCAACTATTTTTCCCCTTCTTCTCCCTCATGGTCCTCCATTAACTTCCTCTTAATCCACCTATATGTGCAAACATATGGTATCTGTCCTTCTCTGCCTGATTTATTTCTCTCAGCATAACACCCTCAAGTTCTATCTGTGTTGTTACACATGGCCAGATTTCATTCTTTCTCATTGCCATGTAGTATTCCATTGTATAAATATCCCACATCTTCTTGATCCATTTGTCAGTTGATGGACATTTAGGCTCTTTCCATGTTTTGGCTATTGTTGAGTGCTGCTATGAACATTGGGGTATATGGGCCCCTATACATCAGCAGTCCTGTNGCTGGCTTCATAAAATGAGTCTGGAAGTTTTCCTTTGATTTCTATATTTTGGGATAGTTTGAGAATAGGAATTGATTCTGTTTTAAATGTCTGGTAGAATTCCCCACGGAAGCCATCTGGCCCAGAGCTCTTAGTTGTTGGGAGGTTTTTGATAACTAATTCAGTTTCTTCACTAGTTATGGGTCTGTTCAGATTTTCTATCTCTTCCCATATAAATTTTGGTAGTGAGTGTGTGTTTAGGAATTTGTCCATTTCTTGTAAGTTGTCTAGTTTGTTAGCATATAATTTTTCATAGTATTCCCTGATAATTGCTTGTATTTCTCAGGGGATGGTTGTAATAAGTTCATTTTCATTCATGATTTTGTCTATTTGAGTGCTCTCGGTTTTCTTTTTGAGAAGCCTAGCTAGAGGTTTGTCAATTTTGTTTATTTTTTCAAAAAACCAACTCTTCGTTTCATTAATCTGTTCAACTGGTTTTTTGCATTCCATATTGTTTATTTCTGCCCTAATTTTTTGTCGGAGACCGGATCCAGCAGGTCCAGGGGTCCCTGAAGGATGGCCGGTGTTGGCGAGAGAGCGTGAGAGAGCCCCGAGATCCTTTCTGATCACCAGTCAGGCATATCCGTCCTGTCGGTTTTCGTGTCTTTATTTATAGGTCAAATGTTAACATGGCATCAGGAAATGGAATTTTTACAGTGGATAGCTCTTTGTGATAAGATGTTTTTGGAAAATGTACAGAAACAGGTTTTACAGAAGTCTTCTAGCAGAACTGCTCCAATTATAGTGAGGTTGAGTAACTAAGAAAATAACAAGGTGTTCACATTTTAATAACGCTAAGATTAAGTCATAGGTTTGTAGATACGCTGACTGCTGTGATGAGGATGGATAAGAGTAAGGGAAGGTGTTTGTGGAATGTAGGCCTTAGGGAAGCGGGTGCTATACACCATCAGTTAGCAAAGGTGTATGTACTAACTTATCTTCTGCTCTTCTCTCTTCCTTCTCTCTAAGTTAGGCTCTTTGTATCCCGGCAAGACTTGATTTTCCAGCTATATGCTTTATTGCACCGGAGAGCCAACCATACCTTTAAAGAATTTAGCTCATTTCCAATACATAGAATAGCCTCTTCGAGTGCATTTACCTTTGTGTCTACTTTTATGATATCTTGAATAGCTAGGGCATGAAAGACATTTTTGGTTAGTTGATTTACATGTTGAGCTGTATGAACATCTTTGACTAAAACAATGGTAGAAACAGAATTGTACAAGTAAAGGTCAGTCTTTTATGAGTAAGGGTCATTAGCCTGTTCATAGCTCAAGGGAAAGTATGGAGGGAAACAGGACCTTCTGGAGACACAATGTCTGTTCCCATAATCAAAAGAAGAAGTTCCCACACTAAGTTCCTTCACAAGGTGCAACCATCATACCAGGGCCAGAATAAGGGGACAAGTCACTCCCGATATTGATCAACAAGGTACCCTAGGGGTCAGTGCTCAAGCAGAAATAATTGAGTAGGGGTGGATATCGGTCATCATCTGATTGGCAAGAGACCGTGCAAACTTGCTTTAACCTCACCAGGAGTTTTCTCGACTAGTGGGCTCAGAATGGCTCCCAACATTTTTTATTATTTCTCTTCTCCTACTGGGCTTGGGGTGCCCTTGTCACTCTCCTTCTAGTTCCTTTAGGTGCGCTGTTAGATTTTGTACTTACGCTTTTTCTAATTTCTTGAAATAGGCCTGGAGTATAACGTACTTTCCTCTTAAGACTGCCTTTGCCACACCCCATAGAGTTTGGATTGTATTTTTATTTTCATTAGTTTCCATATATTTTTTAATTTCTTCTTTAATTGCCTGATTGTCCCATTCGTTCTCTAGTAGGGTATTCTTCAACCTCCATGTTTTTGGAGGTTTTCCAGACTTCTTCCTGTGGTTGATTTCAAGTTTCATATCATTGTGATCTGAAAGTGTATGGTGTGTATGATCTCCATTCTTTTATATTTATTGAGGGCTGCTTTATGTCACAGTATGTGATCTATCTTGGCGAATGTGCCATGAGCACTTGAGGAGAAAGTGAATTCCCTGGCCTCGGGATGTAGAGTTCTAAATATATCTGTCAAATCCATCTGGTCTAATGTGTCATTCAAGTCCATTGTTTCTTCAGTGATTTTCTGTCTAGTTGATCTATCCATTGCTGTAAGTGGAGTATTAAAGTCCCCTGCTATTAGCACATTCTTATCCATAAGATTGTTTCTGTTTGTGATTGTTTTATATATTTAGGTCCTTCTATATTTGGTGCGTAGACATTTATAATTGTTAGCTCGTCCTCATGGATAGACCCTGTAACTATTATATAATGCCCTTTTTCGTCCGTTGTTACTGTCTTCACTTTAAAGTCCAGTTTGTCTGATATAAGTATAGCTATTCCATCTTTCTTTTCACTTCCAGTAGCAAAATAGATATTTCTCCATCCCCTTACTTTCAATCTGAAGTGCAACTCAGGTCTAAAATGAGTTTCTTGTAAACAGCAAATAGATGGATTTTGGTTTTTTTTATCCATTCTGCTACCCTATGTCTTTTAATTGGAGCATTCAGCCTATTTACATCAGTGTTATTATTGAAAAATATGGGTTTAGAGTCATCATGTCCTTTGTGGGATTCATGCTTGTGGTGGTGTCTCTGGTACATTGCGTTCTTGCAACATTTCCCTTAGAGAGTCCCCCTCAGGATTTCTTGTAGGGCTGGTTTAGTGGTGATGAATTCCTTCAATTTTTGTTTATTTGGAAAGACTTTTCTCTCTCCTTCTATTCTGAATGACAGGCTTGCTGGATAGAGGATTCTTGGCTGCATATTTTTTCTGTTCATCACATTGAAGATCTCCTGCCATTCCTTTCTGGCCTGCCAAGTTTCTGTAGATAGGTCTGTAACCACTCTGATAGGGTTCCCTTTGTATGTTAGGGCCCTTTTCTCCCTAGCCACTTTCAGAATTCTCTCTCTGTCCTTCTTTTGCCAGTTTCACTATGTCATGCAGAAGATCAACGCAAGTTATGTTTGAGGGGAGTTCTCTGTGCCTCTTGGATTTCAATGTCTATTTCCTTCCCCAGATTGAGGAAGTTCTCAGCTACAATTTGTTCAAGGACTTCTTCAGCACCTTTCCCTCTTTCTTCCTTTTCTGGAATTCCTATGATACGGATATTGTTCCATTTGATTGTATGGCTCAGCTCTCAAACTCTCCTTTTGTTTTCCTGGATCAGTTTATCTTTTTCTCAGCTTCCTCTTTTTCTATAATTGTGCCTTCTAAATCACTTATTCTCCTTTCTGCCTCTTCAATTCATGCATTGGACGCCTCCATTTTATTATGCATCTCATTTATAGCATTTTTTAATTCATCACAACCATTTTTAAGCTCCATAGTCTTTGTAGCAATAGTTTCTCTGATGTCTTCCATGTCTCTTTCAAGCCCAGCAATTAATTTTATGACTATTGTTCTAAATTCTTGTTCAGTTATGTTGCTTAAATTTGCTTTGAGCAGTTCTTTAGCTGTCATTTCTTTCTGGAATTTCTTTGGAGGAGAGTTCTTCCGTTTTGTCATTTTGGTTAGCTTTCTGTCTCTTGTTACTTTTAAAAGCTTGTTATGCACTCTGCCCTGCAGGTGCTGCTGTATTAAAGAGGGTTCTTTGACTGTCCAGGGCCCATCTGTTCAGGAAGTGTTCTTTGAATGGTGTCTCTTGGTTTCTCTTGGTGAGACTTTGGTTATTTTATTTCCCTACTCATAGTGGTATTTGGGACTCTCCCCTATGGGTACTTTGGCTTGTTTCTTGAGGTAGCCCTGGAAAAGAAAACAGAGACAACCACACAGGGAACAAAGGCACCCAAATGCACAGACAAATCCAACAAACATGCAAACCGAAAGCAAAAAGAAACAAAAGGAAGGGACAAAAAACAAAAGGAAAAAAAAAAGAGGAAGGAGGAAGACAAATAAATAAAAAAGAAAGAAGAAAAAAGAAAAAACCCAAAAGACAAAGGACTGTCTAAAAGCGTAAAATCAGAATTCCAAGATACAAATATAGGGCTGGGTGTATGCAGTGCTGATGGAGGAGCATATACAAAGAGAGAAATGACAGGGCAGGGAGGAAGAGAAATGACCAGGCAGAGAGAGTAAGAGGCTTAATTCAGAGAGAGAGGAGAATATGGTTCAAGGTGAGGAGAAAGAAACGAAGATAATGTTACTCAGAGAAACTAGTTTGATTACTTCAGAGAGAGACAGGTAGAAAAGTAGCGGTGGAGGTGTAGAATATACATCTAGAGAATGGATTAATTGTGTCTGTTTAAGCAAACCAGTGAACAGAGCGCTCCATCCAGCAAAGTGGAGGGTTGTGAATGAGATAAGGGAGAATATATCTGAATAGAAAGAATTATCTAGAATTAATCACGGTATTGCATCCATGTTGGTCTTGCCCTGGGCTCTGGTATTAAAAAAAAAAAAAAAAAAGGGGGCACCTCTCTAGCGAGGATGAGGAGGATGAGTGTGGTTTGGGGTAGGCAGGTCTTAGCCTCCACTGTGTCCTGCAGGCTGCTCCCTGAGGTCCGGCCTTGGTGGTTGTGGGGTGAAAAAGGGCAGCTCCGCAGTCCCTTCTGGAACCAAATGTTGGAAATCACTCCTTTGGGTCCTATCTCTGTGCTGCGGGTGTAGCCAAGGTTGGCTGTGTTCTATGCCCCATTCCCCACCTCATTTCTAGGTCCCAGTCCACGCGCCTGAAACACAGTACCGCAGCAGGTTGCTGCTTCCCTGCTGCCTTGGGTCGAACTGGGGGAGGGGAGGGAAGAAGTGGCACCGCCTCAGATCCAGATCTGCTGGGGTCAAGCTGCGGCACAGCCTGGGATCTGCTGCCTCCTCCCTACCAGAAGTCAAGCCTGGGGAACGGAGCCTCAGGCCCGCAGCCTCCAAGCTGCCCGGCCTGGAGCATAGAAGAGAAGTTTTTCCTGGCGCCCTCTGGGATGGGGGGCACCTAGTTCAAAGTCAGCACCCGAGCTAGAACTAAAAATACTCTCCTTCCAAGTCGAGGTTTTTCTCTTCTCCAGGGACAGTTCAATGAGCAGTTTCAGCTGCTCTTCCTTTTCCCCTCAACTCCCCTCACCGCGGCTGCCCCATGAGTGGGGCTCCCTCCCCTCCCTCCGTGTCTCCATCCCGGCCCACTTTTATCCTCCCAGTTCGCACTCACGTACTTAAGAGGTTTCCTTCCCACTGTACTCTGTCTCTTTCTCTTCCCAAACTCCTGTGGCTCAGTGTCCTACGACTTCAGGCCTTCTCTGTTTGAGAGATGGGTGCAGGCAAAATGCATGGAGCTCCCTACTTCTCTGCTGTCTTGCCTCCTCCTACATTTAAGTTTTTAAACCCCTCATATTCTTTCATTAGAGGTGGTCTGCTCTTACAAATGGGGCCCAGATTAGAGGGAATCAATACCAACAGAACATCCTATTCATAAGAGGAAAGTGAGTGCAAACAGAAACTTCTTGCTTTTTCCCCAGCTTTCTGGGGCAACCTTTGCCAATCCAATGGTAGAATATGGACAGTCTATCTTACTGGACTGGTGATTTCTCAAGCTTCTGCCCTGCGTAGACCAGGCAGCTTCCAGGGTGTAGCTGGGGCAGGGCTGAAGATAGGGCTTGGGTCAGTCTTCCAATTTTGGGAGTCCTCAGGATTGGCCCTCTTGAATCTGGAGTGGTGTGGATTCACTGTATGGGTCCAGTCCACTCTGGCTTGAGAGGGTCTTTTTCTACTCTTTGACCTAGACTGAGTTCCCTGGTGAGAGGGTGTGTACAGGGAATCCTAAACAGATTAGTGCCCTCTCAAAAGGGGAGAAACCTTGAGTCCCTGGTGTGCAATGGACACGCAGGAGGGCCAGGGGCAACAGGTCTGGCCACGGGAGGTCTGCTTCCTGACAGAACTTGGTACGGTTCCCTTGAGGGTGCGATTCATCTGCTCTACTTTCCCTGAGCTTTGAGGCCTGTAAGCAGTCTCCCAGGAACCCAGGCCTGGTAACGGTGTTAGCTGTGGCTGGTAAGCCTAACTGGGGGACAATTTCTTCTTTGAATTCCTGGTCTCGGCACAGATGAGGGAGGGAGCTAAGTCTACCTCCTTATTACCTACTATCTTAGGTGCTTTGTCTGCTAGACGATTTCCTCGATTTCCTCATGCTGTAGGGTTGTCTCTTTTCTGGTGTCCTTTGCAGTGTAGAACTTTAACTTCTTTTGGAAGCCAGATGGCCTCAAGGAGCTTTGTTATTTCCTCTTTGTAGATAGTCCCACGTATGTGTAGCAAAGGCATACCAGGAGTTGGTTGACTCTCTTGTCTTTGCTAAAGGTGAGGANTTGAATTCCTGGTCTCGGCACAGATGAGGGAGGGAGCTAAGTCTACCTCCTTATTACCTACTATCTTAGGTGCTTTGTCTGCTAGACGATTTCCTCGATTTCCTCATGCTGTAGGGTTGTCTCTTTTCTGGTGTCCTTTGCAGTGTAGAACTTTAACTTCTTTTGGAAGCCAGATGGCCTCAAGGAGCTTTGTTATTTCCTCTTTGTAGATAGTCCCATGTATGTGTAGCAAAGGCATACCAGGAGTTGGTGACTCTCGTCTTTGCTAAAGGTGAGGGCTCATTAAGGCATGTCACTGCAAACCCTGCCTTTTGAATGCTCTCTGTAATAAAACTGCTACCATCATTCAACAAGGTGAGGTCTGGGCTCTGTAGGGCCTGGTCACACAGATCTGGGTAGCTTGTGAATTCTTCATCAGTCACCTCAGAACAGTTATGATCCGGTTTCCCTTCTTCAGTAGGTAGGAAAGTGGCAGGGTTTGGTGTCTGCACTATTTCAAGAGTGACCTGTGGATTTTCTCAGAGGAGCCCCTGGTATTATGCTAGCTGAGAGTTGGAGAGATCTGTATATGCCTCCTTAATGAGCAGAATTGTGGCCACTAGTGCCCTAAGGCACGGTGGCCATCCTGCTGCCACTGGATCCAGACTCTTCAGTAGGTATGCTACTGGCTGTTGCCAAGTACCAATGGTCTGAGTGAAACCCCCAAGGGCGACCTTTTCCCTCTCATGCACAAAGAAATTANAAGTAGCAGCCTAGGAGCTGGTGCCTGCCCCAAAGCGGTCTTTATCTCTGGGAAGGCAGCTTCTACCTCCTCTGTCCAGACAGGGGGTTCTCAATCTGGTCTTACTACTCTTTCCTTAGGTGAGGAGGAAGCTTAAAGTATTGGACTTGCTGTTGGTAGATTTGTGCCTTTTTGCAGGAGTTCCGATACCCGGAGTCTGACAGGAGTTGGAGGGGGGCCCTTGTGCCCTCTGTACAATTCTCTCGGGTATTGCTGGCAAGGAGGAGGTTATCCACATACTGGAGAAGGGTGCAACACGTGGCCTCCCTTGGAAAGGTGGCAAGGTCTCCAGCCAATGCCTCCCAAAGAGAGCAGGCCAGTTGTTTAATGCCTTGTGTTTGCTTTGGTCCATTCAAAGGCAAACAAGAGTTGGCTTTAGGGGCCAAGCAGAGACAGAAAAAGGCATCGTGTAAGTCTAGGCAGGTAAACCAGCCTGCAGAGACTGGGATCGGGCTGAGGAGGGTGTACGGGTTCAGGACCACGGGGTACCCTCCTCCTGGATTATTAACTGGCAAAAGCGGGGTGTTCCAGGGTGATTGGCATTCAACCAAAATGCCTGCTTTTTTTGGATGCCTATCCTTGCCTCTTGTGGGAGGCAATATGGCCTCTGTTTTCTGTAGTGGAGCCCCTGGGGTTAACTCCTCAATGACAGGGGCCCAGTTGTGGCCAAGTCCAGAGGGGTTGTCCTCAGCCCTCACAGTGGGGAATGCAGTTCTGAATTAAGGTGGGCCACTTAGTTGGGCTTGGGCATAGAATAGCTTCCATTTGGATCCAATTGATGGCTGGTGCCTCCCATTGGCTGAAAGGTTACTTGGGCCCCCAACTTTGAGAGTATATCCTGGCCTAGGAGAGGGTTAGGGTGCTCAGGTAGGTAGAAGAACTCGAACTCAGGCTGTACTGTGTGACCCCCGAGTTCACATAAAAGTCAGCGTTGAGCCCCCCACTTTTATTTTGACTATGGGCTCATAGGGGCCAGGAAGAAGTTGAGTCTGCTTCCTCTCAATCTGAATCAATTTAAGCCTATTCCTGCTAGGCCTCTGAGGTCTTTTTTGCAGGGTTCTTGTGCATATTGCCTGGGTTTCTGGGACTTTTCCCGGTTGGAATTTATTCTTTTAATATCCTTTCTCCTTGCAGTAGGCTCATTGACCCCTTGCTAAGGAGGTTCTGGGCCTCCCCTCTTTTGCTGTTGGACCTTCCCTGTCCTTTCGTCGCTCTCTTGTGCCTTGGGGTCAAAGGGGCTGTAAACCTTGCAAAGCCCTGCATAATAATCCCCGGGGGATTGCCCTTGCTTTTGGGCATATTCATGGTTGGGCATATTCATGGGCCTCTTAACCCCTAGCTCCAATCCCCCAGAGGAAGCCTCTCAGGTACCAGCAGGTTTGGACCCGCATCTAGAGAGTGCCTGGGCCTGGCTGAGGGCTCAGTCTGGCTGCGGGTATAGGGAAGACGATATGCCAAGTCCGGAGGTGCTGGGGAGACCAAATGTGATGGATTATCGGGAACCAGGAGGTTCACCTGGAAGAGGCAAAATTGGTTGTTGCTTGGATCACCGGCAAGAATTTGTGGAGGTCAGGACTTCTGTTGACGTTCCTTGGGCCACTTTGTCAAGGTGACTAAGACCCTAGCCTGTCCCTGTTTGTTGCAGGTAAATCGCACCCAAGGGGGAAGGGTTTGGGCAATCTGTAACCAGGAGTCGATATGCAGGAACTGACCAGGGTAAACTGAGGCTTCAGCTGCAGCAGACCATTGGGACATCTAAGGTTCCCACTAAGGGCCATCCTACCCCAAAGGTGGGCCATTTTAATTCACATAATTCCATAGTCTCCCAAAAACCCCTTCTTGGCATAGTTCCAACCCCATAATGTTCCTGTGAGGTAGTATCACAAAGACAGACAAAGAGGTATGGATGCCCCCTGCAAATAAGAGACCACTGAGATGTAGGTCTGGCCAGTTTAGGTGATGCTTAGCCATAGTGGTCTCAGCTTTGTGACTTACGATCAGAAACTATTCCAATGCTGCCATAGGCTGTATACCATTCCCCACAGAATCACAGATGGACCCACTCAGACTCTATAGGCTTTTGGGGACTATCGGGTGCCCACCCGTGGAGGCACAGAATCGAACCCAGCAGCCAAGCCAGACTGAGTCACACATTCACACTCACATACACACCAGAGGTTATTACATTCCCTCCACAGAATTCCTATGGAGGAGACCACTGGGTTCTCCAGAGAGTCATCAGCTCCCCCTTCCACTATTATCGGTGGGCCAGACAGAATTGGAGCCCTGTAACAGAGAGACCTCTGAAGTCTCTGGGGAGTGATCAGGTCCCCCTTCCACCACTATGTGTGGGCAGGACAGGACAGATTTAGGGCCCAGGCCTTACCAGTTTCTGACGTCAGTTCCAGGTTCTCACTTGCCAAGTCTCCTGGAGTCCATGGGGAATGGAGGAGTGGGGCTGGCCCAAGGCGACCTAGGTGGAGACTGCCGAAATTTGGGCAGGACACTCCTTCTCCTTCGTGATTCTTCATTCTGTCACTGCCTTCCTGTTTTCCCAAACAGGTGGCAACAAAGGGTCAGCGCAGTAGGGTGTCAGAGTCCAGGAACCAAATGTTGTGGAATCTGGTCTGGATCACTTGGCAGCAGAACCTAGGGCCACTAGGAGATCTTGGAAGGGAGGAGGTTTATTTTACACCAGTGGACTCAGAGGAGATCATTCTCCAGAGGTCTGAGCCCAGAGCATCAGCAGAGGAAGTGATTTATTATAGCCTGTCACTTCCACATTCCTCATTAATGCATTCGACAAGCAGGGTGGTAAGAAGCACCCAGAAGGGGGAGCCTTTGATCAGGGACAGGTATTTCCTTATCAGTCCTGTCAGCCATCTTATAACAGATTTTTCTCTATCAGGCTCTGTAGGGCCTGGTCACATAGATGTGGGCATCTCACAAAGACTTCATCAGTCACCTCAGTATAGTTATGATCCAGTTTCCCTTCTTCAGTAGGTAGGAAAGTTGCAGGGTTTGGTGTCTGCACTGTTTCAAGAGAGACCCATGAATTTTTGCAGAGGAGCCCCTGGTATTGTGCTAGCCAAGAGTTGGAGAGGAAGTGGTGTCCTTGAGTGTTCATGAGAGATACAACAGCATGAGGGACCTTGACATTTAGTTCTTGTCCCATAGTGAGTTCATCTGCTTCTTTAATGAGCAAAACTATGGCCGCTAGTGCCCTAAGACATGGTGGCTATCCTGCCACCACTGGGTCCAGCCTCTTTGACAGGTATACTACTGGCTGTTGCCAAGGGCCAACAGTCTGTGTGAGAACCCCCGTGGGTGACCTTTTCCTTTTCAAGGACAAAGATTAAAAGGCTTTTTTATATCTAGCAAGCCAAGAGGGCTGGTGCCTGCCCGAAGGCAGTCTTTATCTCTAGGAAGGTGTTTTTAGCCTCCTCCATACAGGGCTTCTCGATCCCACCCTACCAGGAGTTTATAGAAGGGTCTTGCTATTGCTGAGAATCCTGGAATCCAGACTCAGTAGAATCCTACAGCCCCCAGGAACTCTCTTAACCCTTTCTTAGTTTGGGGCTGGGGTAGGGAGGTGATGACTTTTTTTTTTTTTCTTCCTCTGCCCCTAGTGCTCTCTTCCCCTGGGTGAGAAGGAAGCCTAAATATCGGACTTGCTGTTGGCAGATCTGTGCCTGATTCCAACAGGAGTT
Organism: Crocuta crocuta; assembly: GCF_008692635.1. Taxonomy (NCBI): domain Eukaryota; kingdom Metazoa; phylum Chordata; class Mammalia; order Carnivora; family Hyaenidae; genus Crocuta; species Crocuta crocuta. The sequence goes on along the minus strand of NW_027533259.1, from coordinate 4,085,938 downwards.
GGAGGAGGGCCCTTGTGCCCTCCATACAGTTCTCACGGGTATCACTGGCGAGAATGAGGTCATCCACATACTGGGGAAGGGTGCAACTTGTGGCCTCCATTGGAAAGCTGGTGAGATCTCCATCAGTGCCTCCCCAAACAGGGTAGGTGAATTTTCAAACCCCTGTGGGAGGCATGTCCAAGTCAGTTGCATCTGACGCACTGTATCAGGTTTGGTCCATTCAAAGGCAAACAAGGGTTGGCTCTGGGGGGCCAAACAGAGGCAGAAGAAGGCATCTTTTAAGTCTAGGCAGGTAAACCAGCCAGCAGAGGCTGAGATCTGGCTTAGGACAGTGTACAGGTTTGGGAGCACCGAGTGCAAGGAGACAGTAGCTTTGTTGATAGTTTGTATGTCTTATACTAGTCGGTAGCCTCCTGCTGGCTTCTTGACTGGGAAGAGTGGGGTGTTCCAGGGTGACTGACATTCAACCAGAATGTTGGCTTTTCTTGAGTCTGGTCAGGTGTTCTTGGATGCCTATCCTTGCCTATTGTAGGATGGGACACTGTCGCTGCCTCTGTGGTTGAGCCCCTGGGATTAACTTGACAATAATGGGGGCTGGTTTGGACAAGTCCTGGGTGGGGGGTTGTCCTTGGCCCATACAGTGGGTAGGGCAATCCTGATTTGGATGGGCCACTCGGTTACACTGGGCACAGAATAGCCTCCATTTTTCCTCTCTTGGTGTGGCAATTACCATTATAAGGCGAACTGATTTTTCTTGCCTTGGATCCAGTTGGAGGCTGATGCGTCCGATTGACTTGAAAGTTATTTGAGCCCTCAGCTTTGAGAGTATATCCTGGTGAAGGATAGGGATACAGCACTCGGGTAGATAGAGGAACTTATGCCGTACTGTGTGGCCCCCAAATTCACACTTGGCGGAGGGCTATTACATTGCCCATTTCCCTGTGGCCCTGAGGATAGTAGCGATCTTCTTGCTAAATGGGACCACGGGGAAGGTGATCACAGAATATTCAGCCTCCATGTTGACCATAAAATCATAGTTTGGGCCCCTACTATTATTTTGACTGTGGGCTTATGGGGGCCAAGAAGGAGGGACCTGGTCCCCCTCAATCTGAATCTAGCCCTATGAGGTCTTTTCCACAGGGTTCTTTTACATATCAGCTGGGTTTCTGGGACTTTCCCTGGATGGGGCCTTTATTTTTCCAATATCCTTTCTCCTTGCAGTAAGCAGATTGATCCCTCGCTAAGGAGGTCCTGGGCTTCCCCCTTTAGGTGGTGGGACCTTCTCCACCCTTTTGTTGTCCTTTCCCTTTAAAGCAGTGGTGAGGAGCCTGATCTTTTTCCTCATCTTTTTCTTGTCTTCCCTCTCGGCAGTGTCCTCCCTGTTCAGGTAAACCTTGTTAGCAACCTCAATCAACTGCATCATGTTCATTCCACCAAAACCCTCAAGGTTTTGGATCTTCCTTCTGATATCTGGGGCAGCTTGGGCCACAAAAGAGGTGTTTACCAGCTGGTGGCTTTCTTGTGCCTTGGGATCAAATGGGGTGTAAGTGCGGTAAGCCTCGCATGGCCTCTCATAATAATCCCCAGGGGATTCCCCTTGCTGCTGGGTGACTGAGGATATCTTGGTCATGGCATGGGCTTCTTAGCCCCTGCTTGGATCCCCCAGGGGAGAGCCTCTTGGTACCGGTGGATATGGACTTGTCCTTCTTCTGTAGTGAAGTCCCAGGTAGGAAGTTCTTCAGGTGTGGCCGTTCTAGCCCAGGTGCCAGGATCGACAGCCCCGGCTGGTGTGTGTTCCTCAAGGTATTGCCGAGCTTCTGTCCTAAGTCTCTCTCTTTTTGGTGTTAAACAAAGTGAGGAGCAGCTGTCAGCAGTCTTCCCAAGTTGGTCGGTGGCTCTGGAAGAGGGACTCCATTGTGTTGGACTCCATTGGTTTGTTGTTTCCAATTGAGATCAGTAGTTGATAAAGTCTGGTAATACATCATCAAGGGGCCAGGCTCGAGGGTTCCACTTTCATCAGGTCTCTCAGGTTCCCTCCTCTCTTGTACAGGCATCTGGAGAGCACCTGCACCTGGCCGAGGGTGCAATCTGGCCACTGGTCCAGGGGAGAGAGGATCTGTCAAGTCCAGAGGTTGTGGGGAGGCTGAAGGTGACGGAGTATTGGGAGCCCGGGGGTCAGGTGCTAATAGTTTCGGGGAAGCATACAGTGGAGGCAAAACTGGTTCTTCCTCTGGATCACTGGTGAGAATTGGCGGACGTCGGGACTTCTGTACCTTAGCTTGTCCCTGTTTATTGCAGGTAAATCGCACCCAAGGCAGGAGGGTTTGGGCAATATCTAACCAGGAGTCAATATGTGGAAACTGATCAGGGTAACCTGGGTCTCTGGTGACAACACGCCAGATGCAGCAGACCCTTGGGACATCTAAGGTTCCCTCCAAGGGCCATCCTACCCCAAAAGTGGACCATTCCAACTTACATAGGGTTCTTAATTTGCTGAGGATCCTCTTAATTCCATAGTTTCCTGAAAACCCCTTCTAAAGTTCTCAAGCATAGTTTCAAGAACTGTGGGTTTGCTCTGTCCCAACCCTATAATGTTCCCATGAGGTGCTGTCACAAAGGCAAAGGGACAGGAGTTCCCCCTCTAATGAGGAGACCAGTAGGATGCCCCTCTGCCCGTGTCCCAAAGGAACTTAGGTGACACTTAGCTGTAGCGGTCTCAGCTTTGTCACTTATGATCAGAAACTATTCTGATGCTGCCACAGACTGTATGCAGTTCACCACGGAATCACAGACAGGCCTACTCAGACTCCATAGGCTTTTGGGGACCTTAAGGGTGCCCACCTGTGAAGCCACAGAATTGAACCCTGCAGGCAAGCCAGACCGAGGGGCACATTGACACTCTCATATACACCAGAGGTTATTACATTCCCTCCCACAGAATTTCTATGGATGAAACCACTGAGGTCTCCAGTGAGTGATCAGGCCCCCCTCCCACGGCTAACGGTGGGCCGATGGGGTCCCTGCCAGTTTCCGGTCAGTGAGACCTCTGAGGTCTCTGGGGAGTGATCAGCTCCCCCTCTACCACTATGTGTGGGCAGGACAGGACAGATTTAGGGCCCAGGCCTTACTGGTTTCTGACATTGCTTCCAGGTCATCACTGCCAAGTGTCCTCAAGTCTGGAAGGAGCAGTAGAGCAGGGCCGGTCCGAGGCAACCTAGCTGGAGACTGCTGAAATTCAGGCAGGGCCTGCTTTCTCTGCAATTCCTCAGTCCATCACCACCTCAAACAATGGGCCAGTGCAGTTTGGTTTCTGGGTCAGAAAACCAAATGTTGTGGAATCTGGTCTGGATCACTTGGCAGCAGAACCTAGGGCCACTAGGAGATCTTGGAAGGGAGGAGGTTTATTTTACACCAGTGGACTCAGAGGAGATCATTCTCCAGAGGTCTGAGCCCAGAGCATCAGCAAAGGGAATAGTTTATAGCCTGTTACTTCTGCATTCCTCATTAATCAGGGACAGGTGTTTCCTATTTTATAGAAGTTTTCAATTCAGAAATCCATCCTCTGGCCATTGACAAGTACAATCTATCAATCTCAAGAGTAGCTCAAACTAATAAGCTTTTTTATGGCTTGACAGTGGACACAAGAAGCATCCCACAAAAGAACACAAAATATCCAGCCCTTATAAGATCCAGCAAGTTTATTCCCAAAGATTGTCTAGGAAAGCAAAAGCCTTTGTTGTACCGGTGGTAAGGATGGTATACTTAACACAGGGTCTCTCTCTGCTTTCCCCCAAGAATGTGAGATACCTCCTGTCACAAACCTGCTAATCTGTGACACCAGGCAGATGTTTTTGGAATGAGACTTTCCCAGCACTAACAAAGAAATGAAGGTTGAAGTTACAAAGGCTCCTTATGGAGTGGGACCCTTTATGGCAAACTCCCGTGACAGAGCGGGCATGGCTGGATGAAGAAAGTGCTGGGACTTTGTTCCGTGAGGCCCCCTCTATTCAGCTGGCCATCCGGATGCACCCCATTAAGTGTATCTTCTGGATGTCAGAGACCCAAGAGAATATTCTCACTTGTCACAGAGAATAAGATGAAAGGGAAAGCCTCATCCAGTTTTTACATAAGGGACTCATGGACAAGTTTGTGTGCTCAGAGGCCAGTCTGGTAACCAGGAATCCACCTGTTTGTGAGCCAAGCTCACACCTGTGAGCACCTTCTGGTGCTGACACCTGTGTTCCGACCTGTGGTTCTTCCTCCTCCTGACCAACTACACAAAAGGCGGAGACAAAAACAGAGACCATCTTTGGGAGGAGAACGATGGCTAAAAGCCAAGGGTACTCATTACCAAATTTTACCTAGAGTGCTTATGTCCAAGGAACTAGTTCCACAAATACTTTATCCTGCTAGACTAAATTTAGGGGGGTGGGGATGGGAAAGGACTCATCATGCTTGCTTCCAAGAGACCTTGTCTGCAGAGATCCAGCAGGCCCTTGTGGTAAGAATTCTTACCTTCTGCTGCTGTTTATCAGAGGTGCCAGCATGTGACAGCTATAGCAGCCTCAGAACGACTAGTGTCCACACCATGAAGTAAATCCTCCCGACTATGCCAACCGTCAAGGAGGGAAAATTTTTCTTTTACTCTTCTAGATTCTTCTGGTGGTCTAATCAGACTGGCATCAGACAGATTAACAGGAGAAAAACATTTAATCATACAGGTAGAGGGGTTCCTAAGAACACGGGACCCATAGGCATCCAGGCCAATGAGGCTTCTATGCTACCTGAGCTAAGGAGAAGAGGGCAAGGGGGTTGGGACTTCACAGGAGAGGAAGACAATTCACAGAAAGATGGGAAGAGCAGATGTTTGTCATGCCGCACTAAGTCTTTCTGAGATAAAACAAAGTTATCTTTGGTAATAGCTCTCTTCTTATTGCAGCCTCCCCTATCTAAATGTTTTGGGAGAAGTTTAGGGGGCAGGTAAAAAAAAACTTCTGGAGTCTTTGTTTCTCAAAAATAGCCTAAAATAACCCTCATGGCAAAGAGACACATTTTGGGGTGGCAAGTTTTTCTCCCCTGCAATTCATATGCATTTATTACAAATATACCAGGTTTCTCCACATTTCTGGAAATTACTAGGGTTGGCTGCTTTCCACTTTCAAGAAAAGGGAATGGGTGATCTGACTAATCTATTTTTCATCTAATTGATATTTATTGAACCCTTGGTAGGACGCACCCATCACTGTAAGAAACTTAAGGTGCAACAGCGATCAAGACAGATCACAGTCCATGTCAAATAGAATTTCTATTCTAGCAAGACACACACACACAGAATTGTAGTCAGTGTTGTGAAAGAAACCAAGGAGCTGTACCGGAAAAGAGCCACTTTGGACAGGGTGGTGAGAGGCCTCAAAAGTTGATACTGAAGCTGGAGAAACAAAGGGCCAAGCGTTTAGGCTGCAAATGTGCGTGCAGCCCAGGAACAGGGCCCCCCTCTCTCAGCAGATATGTATTGTTCACGACAGAGCCTGCGGCACAAATTTGGCCTTCACGTCTGTCTGCACCACTGCCAACAATTCAACAACCCCTCTGCACCCAATTGCCAATATCCCTTTCCCAAGCCGGCCTTTGACTCCCGGGCCTGTCTGTAGCCCCTCGTTTAGGCTGCTGCTGGAGCACTTAGCGCGGCAATCTGGCACGGTAGGGTTTTCCTGCATGTGCACAAACCCGTACAAATCCCAGGCCCTGATGCACCATCGTCTGCTCTGATGGTTCAATAGAGTGTCGGTTATTTTTCCCCCGTTCAAAAGAGGCCAAACTCTGTTAAGCCAGCTGGGCTACAGACACTCCCATCCCCTTTCTCCGGCAAAACTTCCCTGTGCTTTGTCTCCATTCTCTGAAGTCCAACTCCCAGCTACTACTTTATAGGGGGAAAAAATATTACTCAAATCTTCCCTGACTCTCTTCTTTCTGCCCCTGCATGGGGATTTTTGCATTTTAACAGGGGCTTTGGGAGACACCTCTTCTTCATGTATTGATTTTCAAACTGTTCTATTAGAGCTTCAAGTTTCCCAAGAAATTTCCTTAAGAGCAGTGCAGGTGTGACAGTTACCAGAGGGCAGGTGGGTGGGGGATGGGTGGAATAGGTGATGGGGATTAAGGAGTGTAGAACAGAGTTTTCTTACCAAAAAACCCCACAAAAACAAATAGCCCAGTGCAGGTGGGAGGTGAGTGAATGGCAAGAGGCTTTGGATCCACCCCACCTCACCAAAGTGGTTCCATTTTTATTTGTTTACATAGTGGGCTTCCGTTTAAGATTTTATTTGAAAAGGAGAATGTGTTTCCCTCCAAAACATCCTTAAAACAAATGAAACGGCATATTTTTCATCCTAGAATGCAGATATTTACTAATTGAGAATGATCCCTGAGCATCCCCACATTTCCAGGTCAATGTGAGCCATCAAGATTTCCCCTCATTGAAAAACACAACTGAGTTTCCTAATCTGTTCTCCATGACACACTTCTGATGGGTTACACCAAGATATCAACTTCTTTTGGCCCTGGGGGCATACAGAGGGCTAGGCTGGTTTCTTCAGCCCTTGATCATTTCCATCTATTTGCTCTAATGCACTAGCTAAATAATACAGTTTTCTACGTGTGTCCTGATGTGCAAAAAATTAGAAGGCACCAAAATAGTGTAGTGGCTTGGGCTCTGGAGTTATGTAGTCAGTCATCCTGCTTCCCACTTACCAGAATTAGTCAACCAGGAAAATTGACTAATGTATCTAAACCTCGGTTTCCTCATCTGTGAAGTGGGGATAATACCACTATATTGCTCAGAACCGTTGTGAGGATTACAAGATAACGAATGTGACACACACGGCACTGTTCCTGTTACAGATGAAGCACTCAGTAAACGGTAGCTCCATTATCAATAGCCCCTTCAGCCCTAGAGGTCAAGTTTGCCACAGGTTTACTGCTGTACCTTTGATATGCTCTCAAAACAAATATAAACATGAAGCAGCACTAAGCATATAAGGTCCCAATTTTTAAAGTTATTAATGGTTATATCACCTCGTTTACGTTTCTCTGGTGAGAAAGATGAAACAAATACATGTTTGAATGTCATTAACAATGCATCAGGAAGCAATGCTTCAGAAAGAGCAGAAGCAGAGTAAACTAATGTGTTCAGAATTTTTTTATAGGTACACTTTTCATTGTATTTTGTTACAAAAAGCAATTGCCTTCATGATGATTGAGCAGATCTAAATGACCCATTATAGTTTGGACACATCCTTAAAAGATTTTTTTCTGTGAACACCAAATGACTTCACATTACTGTCCTTTGATCTGCTCTAATCATTTTTTGTTTTTTCCTATAATATTCTAAATTTCAAGAAAATATCGTTCAGTATACATACATCAGTATTCTCTAAGCCAGCCATCTATCAGTTGGAATAGGAAAGGTTTTCATAAGGAAAGGGAACACTTACCAAATCTATGGATCTCTCTGCAAAGTGATTTTATTCATTTGAGCAGTAACAATATATCTCAAACTGACTCAGTGTTTTCCAGTATCTACTGGGAATATTTTCAATTCAGTCCAGGTCAAAGTGTGACACTGAGGGTCCTTTTTAACATATGTAGTGTTACTACATGGAAAACCCAACATACTCCACTAGAAGTCTACTAGAACTGATCCAAGAATTCAGCAAAGTCGCAGGGTACAAAACCAATATACAGAAATCAGTTGCATTTTTATACACCAATAATGAAGCAACAGAAAGAAATAAAGAAACTGATTCCATTCACAACTGCACCAAAAACCACAAAATAGTTAGGAATAAACCTAACCATAGATGTAAAGGATCTGTATGATGNAGGCAAACCATAAGAGACTCTTAAATACTGAGAACAAACTGAGGATTCATGGGGGTGGGGGACAGGGGAAGGGGGGGTGATGGGCATAGAGGAGGGCACTTGCTGTGATGAACACTGGATGTTATATGGAAACCAACTTGACAATAAACTATAAAAAATAAAGTATGTAGCATTATCCCTGCTCTTAAGAAATCTAATTTCATTATCTTCCAATTCTAGCTCATGTTTCCAACAGTTTCACAAATCAACATCCTAACCATGGTGCCCACCCTTCTGTGTCCAAAGTTCAAACCTAAATGGCGTTTCAGAGTCTCCATTTGGAAGATTGATGGATTTGCCTCTGACAGACTCACTTTAGATAGAAGCTTCTCTGCTACTGCCCCCCAAAAAGAGATGAGCCCCACTTCATAATCAAGATAGAGGATAGGAAAGGAGTCTAGTGACAGTGCTTCAGCTGAGTTTGTAGACCATCACCCAAATGAGAAAGTCATTCAACAACCCTACTCCATCCCTGACCAGCTAGGTAGCCCAGAACAAGTTACTTAACCTCTTTGTGCCTCAGTTTCCTCATGTATAAAATGTACAAGTTTACATGTGGGTAAATATATTAGAAGAATTACATGTCTAGGAAGCACCTCACTCAACGTTCCCTGTTGCTATTATTAGTCATATAATAGTGGTAATACTATTGATACTTTCCCAAACACTAATCTGTAAGGCAGCCATTAGTTCTGCATATCTGCCCTGTATTGGGAGGAGGAGAGAGGAGTGGAAACCAATCAGCCCAAAGCTGGAAACCCTAGGGCTGTTAGGGGAGATGTGGGGCAGGAGACAGGATTCCTTCCCTGCAGCAATTCCTAGCTCCCTTCTACGGGGTCTCCCTCACCCTTCCGCACAGGACAAAATTAACTCTCCTTTGATTTCATTACATTTTTTTTTTTACACTATTTTTATTTTTTGCTGGAGATAAGGGCCATCTGAGAATACCAGTACTGCAGATACTTATTTATGGCAATAAGTAGTCTGTGCCTAGTGGATGACCTCCCTGGTTACTGTCATTTGAGTTATATTCCATAAAAGAAACAAACTGTTGAAACACAGTAGATGAGGTTTTTGTGTTTACTTTTTTTTTTTTAATCTCAGTCACATGAAGTGGATTACATTTCATTTTTCAATATTACTAGCTTCCTAGAAGTCAAAAGATCACATGTCTTTTTAACTTGAATATAATAGTATGTGTATGTGTGTGTGTGTATGATTTGTGTACAGATATACTAATAATATGTAATTATGTATGTATCAGTCTATTTTTTTAAGTATTTATTTGAGTGAGAGAGCAAGAACAGGGGAGGAGCAGAGAGAGAGAGAGAGAGAAAGAATCTTGTGCTGAGAGTGCAGAGCCGCACATGGGGCTCTATCCTATGAAGCACAAAATCAGAATCTGAGCTAAAATTAAAAGTCAGTCACTTAACCAACTGAGCCACGTAAGCTCCCCTAATTGGTCTGTTTTCTAGGAGAGNCTTTGTGTTGCAAAGAGATTGCTGTAGGTGCTGTATGGAGAATCATTAGTTGTAGGAAACTAGAAGTACAGACAAGAGTGGATTACGGGAGTAGCCCGTGTGAAAAACAGTAGCTTGGCAGGCACTTCTTCAATTATGGGAACTAGGTTACTTGTCCTAAGCTCTGAGCTCAGGGGAGGATATGTGGATCGCAGTATCCTACACTTCTCTAGTCTGAACAGCACAAATTCATTTCTGAAGCGCCAAGGGCTTATGAAAGATGTCCACACTATGGCCTTTTTAAAAAAAGTTTTTGGGGGTGCCTGGGTGGCTCAGTCGGTTAAGTGTCCGACTTCAACTCAGGTCATGACCTCACAGTTCGTGAGTTTGAGTCCGTCGTCAGGCTCTGTGCTGACAGCCAGCTCAGAGCCTAAAGCCTGTTTCGGATTCTGTGTCTCCCTCCCTCTCTGCCCCTCCCCTGCTCATGCTGTTTGTCTGTCTGTCTCTCTTTCTCTCTCTTTCTCTCTCAGAAATAAAACATTTAAAAATAATAAAAAATAAAAAAAGTTTTTGTTAGAGTTTATTTATTTTTGAGAGACCGAGTGTGAATGGAGGAGGGGCAGAGAGAGAGGGAGAGAGGGAGACACAGGATCCGAAACAGTTTCCAGGCTCTGAGCTAGCTGTCAGCACAGAACCCGATGTGGGGCTCGAATCCACAAACCATGAGATCATGACGTGAGCCAGAGTCGGACACTTAACTGATTGAGCCACCCAAGTGCCCCCGTGGCCTTTTTAAACTGTGATTATCTTGGGCAGCCCACACCAGTTGCAATCCTTCTAGGGAATGCCTGGAATCTTGACCTCAGGTGGTGAAAGTGAAGGCAGACAAAGTTCAAGTAATACTTGAATATAAGACTGGTAAGACTTGTGGGTGGATTGTATTTGTGACATGAGAGAGAGAAAGGAAATCAAGCATGACTCCAGGGGATGGTTGTGTTACGCACCAAGAAGGAGAAATAAGGGAAAGAGTGCAGAATAGGCCTGGGGAGAAAAGATTTCCAGTTTGGACATGTTGAAGTGAAGATGCCAATGAATGATCCGAGTGGCGACTGCAAGCAGACAGGTGGGCACACTGGCCCAGAGCTCATAGCATAGAGCTCAGCAAAAACAGGACTATTGCTGTTGCATAAAAGTCACATGAATAGATGAGAACAGCTAGGAGACACTATCAAGAAAGAAAATGACCTAAGTCCAATTCCTGAGGAATGCCAGCATTTAGAGGTCAAGTAAAACCAGAGGAAACCTCACAGTAAATTGAGAAGGAACTGTGAGAGTCTAAAGAACAGAACGGAGTGTCATGGAAGCCAAGAGTTGGCTTTGTTTCAGGCAGTGGTCACGTGTGGGAGATGTGGGGAGATAAAGCACGAAGATGAATAGAGAGATGGCCTCTGGACTTGCAAATAGAAAGATCACTGGTGACCTGGACGAGAGCAGGCAGACGAAGTCAGGTTGAACTAAGAGGCTTTTTCCTTTCTGATTTGGACAAAGGGGCTGCGGAAATGCCTGCAGGCCCACATGGCTGCTTTTGTCTTCCTGGGATACATCTCTGTTATTTCCCGTTCTGTCTAGAACATCTCAGATACAAAAAACGTGGGCAGCTCATCGTCCTGGGCAACGGCTCAGCAAATGAACACAATCACGTGCTTTAGGCTGTGGCCAGGTTGGAGGAAATAAAGGGGGAGAGGCCCAGGAGGAAAATAAAGTTTGAAGGAAGCAGAACAGAATGTGGTTATTTCTTCTGGTTATTGTGTATCAAGATTTCACGAAAACTAGAGTTTAAAATGTTAGAGGAGGGCTCTTCCAGACAGGGTTCCTGTCACCAGGATGAGGCAGGTCAAAGGGCAAGGTGGGGGAGGAGCTGTCTGCAGCCCTTGGCACTTATACACAGCTTTGCAGGCTCATGCCTGGTGCAGACACCTCAGGGCTAGTACGGAGATGGAGAATTCTTGTCCAGAAAAATGGGAACTATTAAGCCACTTGTACAGATGTCCATCCTTTAAGTCATTTTACATTACAATCCAGTGCATTTTAATTTCTGACTGATACTCTCCATCAGTAGTAGCTTGGAACATTTTAGCGTGTAGTTTCTCCCACTAATGATTTAATTCTATATACAAACACTTGAGAAATCTTTTTATCATAAGAGGGTTTTTGTGTCTTTGTGTTTTGAATGATTTCACCTTCTAGTTTATTATCACAAGTAAAATGTTCAGAAATAAATGCTAAGTATTCTGTTCAGTGATGGGGTCTAGTCCTTGTTGGTCAGAAGTGGCCCCTGAGCATGTCCATTTCACATGCTTTGATCCTATTTCCAAGGCAACACGTTAGGAAAATTTTCTAAGTGCAAAAGATGAGAGAAACCCAACATTTTACTCTTGGCTGACCCATTCTGTCATCTTGGTCAAATTACTTAACCTTCTCTCTGCTTCAATTCCTCCTTCAGGAAATGGTGTGAATAATAGCAGCCTCCCTGTATCTCACAGTAATTCAAGGCCAGCTAATTGACTCTGCCATAGTGATGGACTTGGCCAGGGCGGGGGTGGAGGCAATGTTGGAGAAAGATATTAAAACATGAAATGTCACCACCAGGGTCCAAGTTAGAGATTACCATTTCACAACACTCTAGTTAGACCTTTTTGAGACCACTTTTAACTCTTTCAGGCAATATCTTCCTGTTTGACGGCATTGCCATGGACTATTATTTGCTCTAAGTTTCATTTTCAAACGCTACTCCAGCCTGAAGCAGAACATATTTCAATTTTCAATGAAAACATTTGCATTTGAGGATTTTAGAGTATCCCTTGAGGTAGCTAAGTCTATCTGGAGTAGAGCAACATGGCACATGGGAATCACAGTATATGAGACTGGCTGATTTACTAACACTTAACACCTCAAGTATGCTAGTTAAGGCGGCCCAGTTCGTAAGTGGGCCGCGACTGGGACACAGAAGAAAAACCTGATTCAACTATGTGTCTAAAATCATTAGAATCCTCCCATTGCAAGGTGCTTTTCCCTTTGAAGGTGCAAGTCTCATCTCTGGGAGGTAAACATCTCATCCTTACCTTCTAAGGGGAGAAAATGAGGCTCAGAGAGATCAAGTGATTTATCCCAAACCACATCTTGGTCAATGCCAGAGGCAGGATTAGATTCCAGGTTTTCCAATGCTTTTCCAGGACTTTTTACTCTCTGAAAAAGCAAAGAGACTATTATGCCCTAAAATACTCCATTCAAATTTCACATCAAAGGAGAAACTTTTTCTAACTGATTTGATACCATACAGGTGACCCGAATTTCTGGTACTATCAACCCCACTTCCTTCTTCCTCTCCTTATCTCTTTATAAATCAGCATCAAAAGGTACTAGATAAGAATCCTCAAATTCTAAAAGAAGACCCTTGACATTCACAGACAGAGTCTGAATAAGGGCCTCTAATTGCCTCTGACACATAATGTTCCAGTGGCAGGAATTTGATCCATGGCACTGAGGCTGGAGTGTGGGATGGAATCTTGGGCTGCTGAGGAGTCTCTCCTCTCACCCAGCACTCAGATTTCAGTGTGGTTTCCTTATTCCCACTCATGACTGTATGCCAGTTCAGTGGAAAAAACTTACACTCTAGAAAGATACTCCAAAATCTGAGGATTTCCAAAGGATTTGGGGACACACTCCTAACAAATATCCAAGGATCACTGTATTGGATTTTCCTGCTTTTGTCATGGAATCCGGTCTAGATCCCCCAGCGGAAGAACTAAGTGGCACTCACAGACCTTAGAAAGGAGGAGTTTTATTTTACACCAATGGGCTCAGAGGAGATCCTTCTGCAGAGGTCTGAGCCCAGAGCATTAACAGAGGGAATATTTATAGCCCTTTACTTCCCATTGCTCACTAATCAGAGATAGATATTTCCTTTTTAGTCCTGTCAGCCATCGTACAACAGATTTTCCCTATCATTCCCCCCTTTGATGCCCCTTTAAACAGATCTAGTCTGCATTAGAAGCCATCTTCTTTAGATTCTTCCATGGAAGGTGCCCTGCTCTTACTGGCTCCAAAAGGGGCCCAGATTAGAGGTAGTTAATACCAATAGGATATCCTATTCATAAGAGGAAGGTGGTGCAAACAGAAACCTCTGTTTCCCCAGATTTTTCGGGTAACCTCTGCTAACCTGATGACAAAGAGTTAAGGACAGTCTATCTTATTGGAAAGGCAATTGCTCAAGCTTCTGCATTACGTAAACCAGCCAGCTTCCGGGGTGTGGTTGGAGCAGGGCTGAAGATCCTAAGAATCTAGGACTGTCTGAAAGGTCACTTTGAGCGTGTTCTTTGGACTTAGGTCAGTCTTCCAAGTTTGGGGCTCCTCAAGATTGGCCCTCTTGACTCTGGAGTGATGAACCCATGGAATAATATCTGTGACATTGAGGGTAGTAGGGGTGGTCAGAATAATGGTATGAGGCCCAGTCCACTGTGGTTTGAGAGGGTCTTTCTTCCAATCTTTGACCCAGATGGAGTCCCCTGTTGACAAAGGGTATACAGGGGATCCTAAAGAGATTGGGGCCCTTGCTATGGTATATTGTTGTAACTTATTTAGGGTGGCTCCTAACACTTGAAGTTGCTCTCTTATTCTCTTATCCCCTATTTTGTATAGGTTCCCTGGGAGAGTCCCTAGACAGGGAGGGGGCCTCCCATATCTTAGTTCAAAGGAGGAGAAACCTTGACTTCCTGGTGTACAACAGACATGCAGGAGGGCCAGGGGCAACGGGTCTGGCCATGGGAGGTCTGCTTCCTGACAGAACTTGGCTAAGGTTCCCTTGAGGGTATCCTTCATATGCTCTTCTGTCCCTGAGCTTTGAAGCCAGTGAGCATGTGAAGCTTCCAAGCTATGTTGGGCGAGTTGGTTAAAGTTTGTATAATGTCCCCCAGGAATGCAGGTCCATTATCACTGTGGACTGTGGCCAGCAGTCCGAACTGGGGAACAGTCTTTTAGGAGGACTTTGGCTACCTCCCAGCTCCATTCTGTCCTGGTAGGGAATGTTTCAACCCATCCAGAGTATGTACAGATTATTACCAGGAGGTATCTAAATCCTCGACTTGGCTGGACATTTGTAAAGTCTATTTCTAGATCTTGAAAGGGGGTAGCTCCTACCCTTTGGATGCCTGGCAGGGGTCGCAGCAAGGATTGGGCATTATTCTGGTGCAAGTCACCGTTTGCTTATTGCTCGACAGAATGCTGGCAGCTGGCTGATGTAGTATTGCTTTCTGAGGAGGGCCTCTAATTTAGTGTTTCCTAGATGGGTGAGTTGATGGTATTCGCCAACTAGATGCCCTCCGAGGGCCGCTGGGATGAAGATGCACCCATCTAGAAGTTTCTACCATCCTTTCTCGGTCTGGGTGGCCCCCTCGATTTCAGCCCACTTAGTAAAAGTCATAGTTTGGCCCCCTACTTTCATTTTGATTTGTTGGCTCATGGGGGCCAAGAAGTGAGCCTTGCCCCCCTCAATCTGAATCTATTCCTGCTAGCCCTATGAGGTCTTTTCCACAGGGTTCTTTTACATAGCAGCTGGGTTTCTGGGACTTCCCCTGGATGGAACCTTTATTTTTCCAATATCCTTTCTCTTTGCAGTAAGCACATTGATCCCTTGCTAAAGAGGTCCTGGGCTTCCCCCTTTTGGTGGTGGGACCTTCCCCACCCTTTTGTTGTCCTTTCCCTTTAAAGCAGTGGTGAGGAGCCTGATCTTTTTCCTCATCTTTTTCTTGTCTTCCCTCTCGGCAGTGTCCTCCCTGTTCAGGTAAACCTTGTTAGCAACCTCAATCAACTGCATCATGTTCATTCCACCAAAACCCTCAAGGTTTTGGATCTTCCTTCTGATATCTGGGGCAGCTTGGGCCACAAAAGAGGTGTTTACCAGCTGGTGGCTTTCTTGTGCCTTGGGATCAAATGGGGTGTAAGTGCGGTAAGCCTCGCATGGCCTCTCATAATAATCCCCAGGGGATTCCCCTTGCTGCTGGGTGACTGAGGATATCTTGGTCATGGCATGGGCTTCTTAGCCCCTGCTTGGATCCCCCAGAGGAGAGCCTCTTGGTACCGGTGGATATGGACTTGTCCTTCTTCTGTAGTGAAGTCCCAGGTAGGAAGTTCTTCAGGTGTGGCCGTTCTAGCCCAGGTGCCAGGATCGACAGCCCCAGCTGGTGTGGGTTCCTCAGGGTATTGCCAAGCTCCTCTCCTAAGTCTTTATCTCTTTTTGGTGTTAAACAAAGTGAGGAGCAGCTGTTGGCAGTCTTCCCAAGTTGGTCAGTGGCTCTGGAAGAGGGACTCCATTAGGTCTATCATTACCTAAGATTTTTCAGAATATGATAGTATGTTATGTTTCCAATTGAGGAGATCAGTAGTTGATAAAGTCTGGTAATACATCATCCAGCGGCCAGGCTGGAGGGCTCCATTTTCATCATGTCTCTCAGGTTCCCTCATTCCAGCAACCCAGCCAGCACACCAGTCTCTCGTACTGGCATCTAGAGGCCACGTGTGCCTGGCCGAGGGCACAATCCAACTGCTGGTCTGGGGGAGAGAGAATCTGTCGAGTCCGGAGGTTGTGGGGAAGCTGAAGGTGGCAGAGTATTGGGAGCCAGAGGGGTCAGGTGCTGATGGTCTCAGGGAAGAATATGCGGAGGCAAAACTGGTTCTTCCTCCGGATCACTGGCGGGAATTGGCAGAGGTTGGGACTTCTGTACCTTAGCCTGTCCCTGTTTATTGTAGATAAATCACACCCAAAGTGGGAGGGTTTGGGCAATCTCGAACCAGGAGTTGATATGTGGGAACTGAGCAGGGTAAACTGAGTCTCCAGACACAGCAGACCATTAGGACATCTAAGGTTGTGTGCAGAGGCCATCCTTCTCCTAAGGTGGGCTATTCTAATTCACATAATTCCACAGTCTCCCGAAAAGCCCTTCTTTGCATAGTTCCAACCCCATAATGTTCCTGTGAGGTAGTATCACAAAGACAAAGGGGTAGGAGTTCCCCCTCTAATAAGGAGATCAGTAAAATTCCTGTCTGGCCATGTCCGGAAGGAGCTTAGGTGACACTTAGCTGTAGCAGTGTCAGCTTTGTGACTTATGATCGGCAACTATTCCAATGCCACCATAGACTGTATATCATTCACCACAGAATCCCAAATGGGCTCACTTAGACTCCATAGGCTTTGGGGCACCTTAAGGGTGCCCACCTGTGGAGCCACAGAATCGACCCTGGCAGGCAAGCCAGAACAAGTCGCACATTCACACTCACACATCAGAGGTTATTACATTCCCTCCCACAGAATTTCTATGGATGAGACCACTGAGGTCTCCGGTGAATGACCAGCTTCCCCCTTCCACCACTATGGGTGGGCCAGACAGACGGAGGCCCCAAATAGAGAGACTACTGAAGTCTCTGGGGAGTGATCAGCTTCCCCTTCCACCACTGTGTGGGCAGGACAGGACAGATTTAGGGCCCAGGCCTTACCGGTTTCCAACGTTGTTTCCAGGTCCTCACTTTCCAAGTCTCCTCGAATCCGGTGGGAACGGCGGAGCGGGGCGGCCCGAGGCAACCTCGCTGGAGACTGCCCAAATTCAGGCAGGGTGTGCCTTCTCCTTCGTGATTCCTCCTTCCGTCACCGCCTCCTCGTTTTCCCATACCGGTGGCAACAACGAACGGGTCAGCGCGGTTGGGTTTCCTCGTCAGGGAACCAAATGTTGTGGAATCTGGTCTGGATCACCAGGCAGAGGAGCCAAAGGGCACTCTGAGATCTTGGAAGGAAGGAGGTTTATTTTACAGCAGTGGGCTCAGAGGAGATCATTCTGCAGAGGTCTGAGCCCCGAGAATTAGCAGAGGGAACAATTTATAGCCCTTTACTTCCCCATTCCTCATCCATCAGGGACAGGTGTTTTCTTTTTAGTCTTGTCCGCCATCTTACAACAGATTTTTCCTATCACTTTAATTTTGCTTTAGTGGCCAGAATCTTTAGTGTTCATAGTAGTAACTAACTCATCCCAGATTCCTAACACATCTGTCCTCCTACTTGGTTTCTGACCATTAAAAAAAAATTGTTTCTCATGTTCACTATTCTATTTTGTATGTGTGTTGTTGCAAATATCTCATTTCTCAAAGTAGGCAGATCTTAAACCCCCAAGTAAATGCTGAAACTAGGCTTTCTAGAAAGAATCATTTTTCTAAATCTGGCCCTGCTAGAAGTCAGGATTACTCAAAAGAATTAAGAACTATGATTTCCAAAAGACAACAGTAGTAAATGAGGGGGTTTTTTTTGATGAATTTATCTAAATTCTCAGAGTACCTGGTGGTTGCTAATTATGCTTTGAGTGACACCTAATGGTTGAAAGTCACTGTCCCAACTTCTTCCAGAGGTTCATGCCTGGTTCTCAGACCATCTTCAGAATCATCCGATGCCTGTTAAAAATGCAAAGAAATTCCTGGGTGCCAAGCTACTGAAATCTCTGGGACTGGCCACCTGGGAATCTGTATTTTTCAGAATTACCCCAGATAATTCAGATGTGTACTCGAGTTTGAGAACCACTGATACCTAGCTGCCAAGGCGGATGGATATGCACATGGGGCTGTCAGACGAAGGCACCCCAGGGAGCTAGAAGGGGCCAAGGCGGAGGGATGGATCAGGCCCGACCGTAGTTAGCAATGACCTCCCTGATCCATCAACGAGGGAAGGAGGTGGGGTAGATGAGTGGCGGGAAACAGAACCCCCGCGGGTGCGGCCGACTGCCCAGCTGGCAGTGAGGGTGGGAGCAGCTGTGACTGGGGACCTTGAAAGCAGTCGCCCCTGGCCGCCTGCTCTCGTCCCTAAGGTAGAGACCGAGTCGCGGGAGCGTGGAAAGGCTGCGTGGCGCGCCTCCTAACGCCTGTGCTTCCTGTCCCACAGACGAACCCAGCTGCTGGAGCTCTCCCGCTGCCGCCTCCCCAGGTCTGCCGGAAGTAGGCGTCTCCCTCGAGGACGTCCTCTCTCCATTCTCTCCATCACATCCAGCCCCACCCTCCGACCCTTCCCACCAGATAGGCCCAGACCCAACTTGGGATATCAAAAGGGAACACGACGTTAGGAAACCAAAGGAGCTTTCAGCCGGCGGCCAGAAGAAGCAGCGCCTCGGGGAGCAGAGGGAGCGCTCGGCCAGCCCGCAGAGGGCCGCTCGGCCGAGGCTCGAGGAGGCGCCCGGCGGCCAGGGGCGGCCCGAGGCNTCGGCTGCGGGCCGATGAGCCGCGCGGCAACAGCCCGCCGCCCCGCCTCGACGCCTGCAGGTCGTTCTTCTTAGGTTCCGTCTCACGGCGTTTTAATTTATTTTCACTGTCACACGCATAGATCCACGAGGCACCAAGGCCTGGGAGCATCGACGTGAAGTCCCACGTGTCCGACGAGCATGGGCGGTACAGCGTCCACGCGCAGACCTGAACTGATCCTGAAGCCCCGGTTCCATTTTGGGGGCTTTGGCAGCTATGGAAGAACCAAAATAACGTGAAGAACATCACAGAGAGACAGTGCAGTGTAGCTTTAGTAAAAAGAAGAAAAGAAAAAAAAATTATCCCCACTGCATGAAGGATTTGGATGTCATCCAAACTTTATATCAAGAATCTGGACAAGTTAAGAGCAATCACACAAACTGGAATATCGCCTTAAAAATCAAACTGCACGGAGCAAGCTGAAACTGAGACAAGATTATATCTTTTAATTGATCTAAAGAGTTGTAAATAAATTGTTCTCGACATATCTAGACAGGGGTTAAAAGGTTTCTTTGAAACATCCAGAACTGTTCGCCCATGACATGTGTCCATGACTCACTCGTGGCATCCATCACCGGTATTAGCTGCAACGTTCCCTGCATACTGCAGGCCGAGTTTAGAAATCTAGTGAATTCATTGGTGTGATGCCATTTTTACTGCCATTTCTGTGATCAAATCATATTTCTGTACATTTTCAGTGGTAGAAACAAAAGGTTTAAAAAATTGTATCTTAGGGAACAGATTGCCATAAGTCAGAATTTTGCAGTTTAGCTCATAGATCTTAATTGGTTTTCATCTAAAATATGCATTTTATAATTGAAGGACCACAATTTGTTTAATCAAGATTGGCAACGCTGCAGTTCCTTTATGAAAAGGCTTTCCTATTGTCTCAGGCTAGCAGAGATAGTAGCTTCTTTGACAGCAGTGTTATATTTCACTTACTTTATTGTCTTTTTAATCCTCTTTCCATTGCTTCATTTTCACTTTGATAGAACAGAGGCAAAGTGTTTCTCCTGTACTTCTCAGATTATAATGAATCCCTGATATTAAAAAATCATCATTATGACCAATTTATTTTCATCAAAGAATGTGAACCTCTTAGCATTCTTTTCTGCTTATCGTTCCTTAGTCTTTCTCCTTTTATTTTCATTTGGTGTGCTTTTTTGTCTTTGTATTCTTTGGCATTCTTTTAGCAACCTCTAGATGCTTCCGTTTATCTTCATCGATCTGTGGTTGATCCCCTAGTAAAACTCTAAGGCTCGCCTTTCTTGCCTGCCGTTTTAATATTTCTTCGTAAAATGTTACCTTCAGTTAATTATCCATTCGTACTTATTTGTAGCTACACATATTAAAAAGGCAAAATGTTTCTGAGGGCAGTTTCTCTTTAATTTGTCCTGAATGAATGAGGCTTCATCCTTCTCATAGTCTGCCCCTTACAGGAGTTCACATGCAAATAAGCCTCACCTCCCTGCACTTGTAGTCAAATAAGTAAAACGGGAGATCAGGTCCATCACACAAGGTCACACATAATAGCCTCCCTCCGTTGGCTCTTTCCCTCTCTGTAAATTGCAGTAATCTGAGCACTAGCGATTTAATTTCCATCAGGCATAGGAGTAGTTTACTTGTTTGACAGGAGGACAATATGGTTGAAAGCCTCAAGTGAAGAATCTTGCAGCTTGTAAAAGCAATTTCCAAAAATGGAATCCATTCATCATAAACAAAAGCACAAACACATGTAGCAGTTTACAATACTTTGGGTTTAATCTCAATTAGTCTTTCTCCCCTGGACTAGAAATCCAGTATAGTTTGCCATTAATTTATTGAATCTGGTTTTGGACAATGCTTCTGTAGTGTAGCTGCACGTCCCGGTGCTGTATCCTCTGACCTTTATTTTCCATGTGTTACAAAAGGATTAAAAAAAAGTTGAGATTACGCTTGCATAAATTCTAATTTGCACAGTTCACAGCTACTACTCGTGCAGTAATTGCTTTATGCGGCTGTAATCCATAACCTGTGAAGACAGCACATCATCTAAATCCCATTCCAAATAATATATCTGTGTAGTGTTAGCTGTGAATTTACCCTGTACAGCTGTATCTCTATAAATATAATTCATGTATTAATAGTCACAGAAAGACTGTAAGTGAGCAACTATTTTTATGAAACGCACCACTATGGATAAATTAACTTTTACAGAAATCTTGTTTACTGTATGATATTCTAAAACACTGTCAAATAAAATATATATCCAAAAATCTTTTCTTTTTCCAACTATATAGGCTGCGTGTTAATTTGAAGTAAGCAATTACGGGGAGTTCATTTTTTTAAACTGTAGTTTTTATAGATTTTTTTTAAGAGTGTAAATTTAATGCCCCCAAACGAGTCCTTTTTCGAACCTGAACCTAAACATTGTGGACTTATACAGGGGGGAAAAAACTCTTGACTTTATTTGCCCAAGTAAATGGAGAGTTTTCTCAAAGACTCTCTAGTTGGTACTTGTCTGTCAGCTAACTACTCCATTTGTGAACTGGCAGTATGTTTCTGTTGCTTGCTACATTGATTGATACTGAGCCCTTTTTTTTTTTTTCAAAAAGGATTTCAGTTATCAATCAACAATAAATCCCATCACATGTTTTCCTTTTAATTCTGAAAATGTTCATGTAAAATCCGAAGGAGTTTATGCAGAGGTCACCATTTAGTGAACAGTAGTGTAGAAGTCCAAACACCCTCTGTGGTGTATTACCGAGCACACACTAGGGAGAAGAGAGGTCTAGGAATGGTGGG
>NW_027533259.1:4028971-4064401 GCF_008692635.1 Crocuta crocuta | reverse complement strand
AAGGAGGCCTAAAATTCCCAAACGGACCACTTTTACTCTACTGTAAATTTTTTAAAAATTAAATATGTGTCACTTTTAGAAAAGGGGAGGAGCTGACACGAAGTGTGAAATCAAGCAGGAAAGTTAAGGCATTTGTAATAAATATGTGTCATTCTTCATGAACGAATCTAAGAAGGCAAGCACAAGCTGAAAAAGCAAAAGACTTCGAAAACACTGTAGTTAATAAAACGGGGTGCATGTATTAATGACAGCTAATTACTATCTTAAAAGAAAGAATTTAAAAGTCATTAGGACATCGAAAAGGTTAGAAATCAGAGACCAAAGGGATTAGGACAGGGACAGAGCAAGACGACGTTGAGAGGCACCAGGCCTAGTCAAGGGCCTTACCGTGAGTCAGATGGCTCCAAGGTCAGGCAGGAGATACGAAAACATGAAGAGAGCCAGGTGGAGACTGGGCCAGTGGACAAACGTGTCCCTCCTCTAAAGCTGTCATTTTGTCTGGGCCAAGTCCACAGTAGAATAACCTTTTAGTTCCTCAAGAAACGGGGGTGAAATCAGCTTTTTATTTGCCGTTCTGTGGTTTTTATACTTTGACAGTTTAATGCACATTTTTAAGAAACACTGAGCCAGAAGACAAAACACTACCACAACAAGCCATCTGCAGACCGAGTCTGGCCCACAGCCCACCATTTTTGCAGCCTCTGTCTTGGAAGAACGGCCAGATTCAGCAGAGAACCCCTCACTTGCATTTATCAGGGTGTGATTCACTTTCCAAGCAGTGGATCATACAGACCCCAGGGATGGAAAGCGTGTGGCTCGTAAGTCCATACGTGCCTGGAATAGCTTCAAATGCGTATCAAAGCGTGAGGCCCTCCGCCAGAAACCTGATAGCTGTTCTTGCACTAGAGGTGGATTTGCTGTGGAGCTGAAGAAACTGGAGCTTGCAAGAGCCCTGAAGTCATTTGAAATTTTATATTCTATCTTGATGAGTTTGCCCCAAACCGTGTAAGCTGGGGGCTCTCCAAAGGTGAATCTGTCCTACCTTAGTGATATTATTCTTTTAAAGATCAAACTAATGGCAAAATCAAATGGCCTAATTGCTGGAGAATTTGGACTTAGCAAAGATTCTTTTTCAGACAACCACAGTGCCAGACAGGATGCCTGTAAAATCACAAGAGTGCTTTCCGAGGCTAAAAACAGTAAGGGTACTAAGTCTAATGATGAGTTCTGCATTGTGCCTAGTTCACTTGGGGCACCAATTAAATGTGTAAAGATTATGGTTATGATTATTGGTGGTAAAAGCTGTGGTGGAAAGCATTTGAGTACAATGGAGCAACATCCCAGAATTAAGCCAAACCCTTGCTGGGCATTTGGTGGCATATCTCACCTAAACAGCTCAGTTATCAGCGGTTTCATAAAAACTTAAGTGTGTCCTGCCACTCAGGGGAGGGGAACTGGCACCCACACGTGGGCATCGTCTGTGTTTTCTAATAGTTTGGTGGGATCTTTTCTTCTGATGAAACTGCCTCTCGGAGAGTAATTTCATTTGGAAAACGCTGGGAATCTTGTGAAGCAGCAAAGTGACCTTTGACTTTCTTTCTTCAGTGGAAGGTAACTTTACTAAAACCCTAACAAGGTGTACCTGTGTGAAAGGAAATTGAACCCCCTCTGTGGTTTCATCCCAGGTCAACTGCCTTCACATGGAGAAGCACACATTCCTCCGGCACAAAGAGACTGTTTAGGGGGTACACAGGCAGGGACAGCTTAAATGAAATTCATTGTCAGAAATTCAGCTTCTATTTTTATGCAGTTCAGACCTGAGGATGGCCAGTTCCCCACTGCCACCTGCCCACTGCAAAGAGCCTTTGCATTCAAAAAGCAGGATGAGCCTATCATCTGGCCTGCTTTTCACTCTGGTACATTACCTCGGGGTGTAAAAACAAAGAGACAGTTGGAGAAAGCAACCATCCTCAAGAAGAATCAGAGATCAAAGTAAGAGTATCAGTAAGAAATATTCAAGATAGCAATGCCTTCCTTCATCCAGAATCCCTGGTAGGGTCCCTATCAAAAACTTAGCACCTACATTTATTTGAATTTTAAAATAAAGTCAGACTTTTTCTGATTGAACGTGTGATGGCTATTTGTCTGGCTTGACCAAAGTGACTGGCTTTGCCCACTGGGTTATGTGGCAGGTATTTTCCATAAATTAATGAGTTGAATCTGCAAATGCAAGGTTTATATAAACATAGATGAAGCATGCATACAAGTTAACATACATAAATTGTTAACTTTAAAATGAAATGGGATGTAGAATTTTGTAAAATTATTTCAGGCACTACACGTGTTAAAAGGGGCCCTCCTTAAGACAAACCTACTTAACTCCGTTTCACAAAAGTTTATAAATAGTGAGGAGTGTCTACTATATATAATACGTTACTGGTGAACAGAACACAGCTTCTATTCTCAAGTTGCCTGTCATCTAGTTAGGAGACCAAGACAATTGACACAAGATGGAATGGGCATGTGACATGGGAATTCCAGATTCAGTAGGATGTGGGAATAGTAGGAGGCAGAAGTCATCCTGCATACGTGGCATTTTAGTTGGTTTGAGGGTGGGTAGGGCTTCAAGAGTCAGATGAGGTAGAAGGGAGAGACCAGCATGGGCAAAGTCAGTGTTAAGAGACTCTGAGATATGTTAGAGAAACCATGAACTGTTTATTTTGACCAAGACTCTGTGTGTGTGTGTGTCTGTGTGTCTGTATGTCTGTGTGTGTGTGTCTGTGTATTTGAGAGAGAGAGAGAAACAGAGAGAGGGAGGCAAGAGATTAAACAGAGGAAGGTTCAAGCAGATAACAAATGCCATTAGGAACGGTGGGGAATTATTAAAGGTTTCTGGGCTGAGAAAAGATAAAAGCAGCACTTGGCTGTGGAAGGAGGTCCTGGCCGCCCTGTCCAGGATGAAGCGGAGATGAGAGACGCTGGCGGACATTGATATCAGGTGAGAGATAAGAAGACCTGAGCACCGGGAATGGAGGGGGGAGATAGGAGGGCTCTAGAGGAGGGAGAACAAACATACCTCAGAATTATTGGATGCAAAGTCAGGGACAGCCACAGACTCCAAGCTTGAGTGAAAAAGAAAATGAGAGGAGGACTAGATCTAGAAGGGGAATCATTACATTTTTTGATATGTAAACTGTGAAGGGCTCTCAGGTCACCCAGGTGAAAATACTTACCCAGCCAGTAATCATAGATCAAAAAGATGGACATGCTCCAAAAAGAATGAAGTTCAGACGAGAGACTGAGACTCGGATAAATATTTGGGGACCAACTCTGGAGAGTCCCTTGCTGGGACTGATTCCCAGAGATTCTGATGTAATTGGCTAGGATGGCACCATTTGGGAGGGAAAACGTCCTATGCGTTATAAATACAGCCATATAACTGTCAGATGCAAAGAGTGCCTTGTTACAGAAAGCAAGGATTCTGGAAAGATTTGACATCTGTCTAAAGTCCAGGAGCCACCAGGAAAGATGTAAGCCAATTTATGCTTCCAGTCCTTAACAACAGAATGAAAGCGAGCTGCAAGCCGTTCAGCTGCAAAGAACATGGAGAAAAATCACAGAAGAGATACTTCAAAACCGATAGTCTGGTATGCCACACTTTTCACACGTTAACGATTAGCAGGGGTCATAAGACACAGCGGCATACTCCCAATTACTTCTTTGTTACCTCTTATTAATAGGAATCCCTGGATTCTTGCTCCTTGATCTGGACTACCAACTCTGAGATGCCCTTAGTTGTACCTCAGAGCAGGCTAATATGGGCAAAGGAGCAGCTGCAAGACAAAGGCCAAAAAGATAAACAGAGATATAATATATATGCATACACACACTCACACATGTACACACACACACAGACCTGCACATGAATACAGACATACACAGATATATACCCAGATCCTCCAATTTCAGTATTTTTAACGTGACAAAATAACTTATACACTCCCAAAGTACATAAAAACCTATAAATAGCCTACTCAATTTTAAAGCAGGCACATGCGTAATCATCACTAGGCTGGGACTCAGGGACCCTGACTTGAGCCTGGCATAGAGTAATATTTGATATATATATATATATATATATACACTTTTTTTTACTGTTATTAATTGAGGGATATGAAAACATTTTCAGTGGTGCTCTGGGATTCTCATTCAATAGTTATCAGGTGTTAGTCATATGCCAGGCACAGTGCAGTGGTTTGAGACTGTAACCAGGAACGAGGCAGGCAGGACCCAACCCACAGAGAGGTTACAGTCTTTCAACCACCAGGAAGCTAAGTGTTTCACATGCAAAGTGTGAGGGGCTCTCTGGTTACCAAGTAGGAAATGTTCCTCCAGCCAATAATCAGAGATTGAAGATGGAGATGCTCCATCAAACTGGCTGGATATTACGTGAGCACCAATCCGGATGAAGGCTAGCTCCATGTAAGAAGAGCTACAAAGGAGCAGTGAAGGGGCCAGAGGCAAGTCCAGCGGAAAGAGTGTTCGAGGGGCCTGGAAACGGCCGCAGCTGTCAGATGGGGACAGGTGGCAGTAGCTGCATAGAGGAGTCGGGGTCTCGGAACGAGGTGACCCAAACTGTCCCAGTTTGCCAAGGACGGTCCTGGTTTTAAATTTTTTTTAGTTTATTAATTTTGAGAGAGAGAGAGTGTGTGCGTGCATGTGCGTGTGAGGGGGGGGGGGTGAGAGGGAGAGAGGGAGAGAGAGAGAATCCCATGCAGGTTCTACACTGTCAGCACAGAGCCCTACGGAGGCGCTTGAACTCATGAACCATGAGATCATGACCTGAGCCGAAACAGAGTCCGCTGACTGAGTCACTCAGGTGCTTCATGGTCCTGGTTTTAAAACTGTGAGTCAGTGTCCCAGCAAACCAGAATGGAAGGGCACGTGGACACGGCTGGCAAATCTGAGGGTCCTACAGGAGCCAGTCGGCTGAGGTACCGAGGAGGATGAGAACTGGCCAGCAGGAGGCTGCAGAGCCGTGGGATCCAGAACTCCCAGGGCCTGATAGGTCTTAGTCAGGATCCAAAGGCAGCCAGAGGCTACTTTTGGGTTTTCACTGGGCAGAACAATGTGTTCCTGTACATAACACGCTGGCCTGGAATGGAGACCATCTTGTGCTCCCTACTTCCTGCCTCTCTCCCTTGACCTTTAATTCTCTGTCCCTTCCTCTCTGTCCTCTGCGGGAAGTTTCAGTGCCACCCCCCCCCCCATCCACCCACTCCCCTCCCGCCCAACTGCTGACGCTGAGCTCAGTCTCCTGGAACTTCTGTCTCAGGCAGGCAATGCCAGCCTTTCCCGGAGGACTTGGGAGCCCTTGCCGGTGCATTTGCAAGTCTGCCAAGAGCTTTCCTGTCTGATCAGTATACAGACTCACAACTCTTACTTGATAAGTCCTCCACTCTTTCCTCCATCATCAAAGTGCAGACTGAAGATTCAGCTTATGTTTCTACAATTAACTCTCATGATGCCTAACATAGAATAGGCACTCAGTGAATACTTGCTGAAAATTGGATGTTATTTTTTTTTATTGGTTTCATCTCTAAATCCAATACAATTTCCTTTGAATAAGAATGGCTCTCAACATGGCAAGTGGCCCTGACTAGTCAGAGTGGGCAGCTTGCAATTTTTCTCACATTTTTTGCTACCATTTCTATAAAATACTGATAGAATGACTTGATGTTATTTGAGCACTGCTTGGGATGAAGGCTAGCCTCTGCAGCTCACCCACGTGATGTACTCAAAATAAGCTGATATAACTATTTCCCCTTACCTTTCTCTTGCTCATGCTCAGGCCCAGCCTTGTCCCAAAGCCAGCAGGGCTTGAGCAGGATCTGGCTCTAGCTCTTATTTCCAGAAGGTAAGGTCAGGGCCAGAGCAACAATTATATGGTAGGCCTTCCTGTTCCAGCTGTCCTTGCTCAAAACCCAGGGAGAGACTTTCCACTAATATCCTTGGCTAAACTCTAGCACACTGTGTCCAGCTGGTCAGCGTTCTTTAGATGAACTTGGCCTCTTCACTGTAAATGTTTGCTGGAAGCATGCAAAAGGCCCCTGTGGATTTTGGCCTTGTACTGGTCCAGGCTCCCTCTGCCCCTCTGCTCCAATTATAGCTCTTCACAATGCTACACACACACACACACACACACACACCACTACCACCACCACAACCACCAATCCAATTTGACCACTTGCCCAGGCTCCTGTCGCTCACGTCAAGCAACCTTTGAGTGCCTGCACTTTTGGCTGAGCTGGTCCAGGCAACATCAGCCCTACAGCCTATCCTGGGCTGTGATACTCACCCACTGGCCCCTTGATTAAGAGCCTCTACCTGAGATCTTTGTACTGACCCCTCAGGATTAAAGACCCTGCTGGTCTGCTCTCCACTAACCTTCCCACCAGAAGGTGGTCATTCACAACCCATCCCAAACCTTATTTTTGCTCCCTGTTTTTAATCTGACCCAATAAATAAAAAAACAAGATTTTTTTCCCCCTTAGCCATTGCCATTATCAAGGAGCTAATGGTATTTGAGGGCTTGGTAGTGTTTTAAAATAGAGTTAGGCAGGAATCTCTTAAAACATGAAGGAGTCATCTGGAACACACACATGCATATGAAGAGGGTTGGGGACAGCCAGGGATGATTTTGTTCTGAATTAATTTGCCAAGATGCTTTTAAACAGAAGCAGTGGACTGTGTGAACTACTTCCAGAAGACCAGCTACTGTCCAAAAAGGAATATTTCTCACACAGGTAACAAGTCAGAAGTTGCTGACTGAAGTAGATTTTCTTTATTTAGTGATGCAGAGGCCCATGTTCCTTTTATTCTATGACTCCACCACCCCTCTAAAGCCTTGCTTCTGAGCATCAGCAGTGCTGCCACCTCTAGGGGCCTATTAGAAATGCAATAGTTCAGGGTGCGTAGGGGCGCCTAGGTGGCTCAGTCCTAGAGGCATCCGACTTTGGCTCAGGCCATGATCTCACAGTTGGTGGTCCCAAGCTCCATGCCAGTCTCTGTGCTGACAGAGTCTGGAGCCTGCTTCGGATTCTGTATCTCCCTGTGTCTCTGCCCCTCCCTCACTTGTGCTCTCTATCTCTCAAAAATAAATAAATATTTAAAAAAAGAAAAAAAGAAAGAAAGAAAATGCAAGATCTGAGGCCCTGCCATAGATTTACTCTACTAGCCCTACATTTTCAGAAGATCCCCAGGTGTGGGATACATAGAAATTTGAGAAGCCCTGCTCTAGAACTTCAGAGCCCTCTGCATCAGAAAGCAAAAAGGGAAAGAGGGCAAGGAGTGAATAAAGTCCATTCTTTGCTTCAAGTCTCAGCCTACAAATGATAGGTCACTCCCAATTCCATTCCATTGGTGAGACCTAGTCACATGGCCACAACTGGATACACGGCACTCTGGGAAATGCAGTTCCTGACTGGGGAGCTATCTGGCCGCTACCATTCCACATTATGGAATGGGAAAGATTGATTTTGGTGGACAAACAGACATCTCTGATGTTCACACCTCTTCAATGAACAGGTGGCCAAATGGGAAAGACTACTTTGACAGCAAATACCAGGGCCTACACCAGGCCACACACCACATGCATATGCAGGGAGAACTCATGATGGTGAGAGTTTCAAAAGTGTAGGCCTTTACATATGCAGAAGTCACAATGAAGGAACTGCAAAGAGGAGCAGTAATAAATAATGGGGAAATTAGAATTTAGTTAACAGGAGCTGTGTGCCCAGCACTTTTGCATATGTTGTCCAGCTTTATTCTTATAGTAACATTGTACATTCATAATATTCTCTCTCATATCCATTCCTCCCAAGTTGTTCTTGTTAAGGCCACACTATCTTGAGAACAAAATATGGGTAGATAGAGGGAGGTGGATGGGGCATGGGCTAGATGGGTGATGGGGCAGGGGGCGAGAACAAAATTGTCCCCAGTTGAGAACCGCCGAGCTACAATAATCAAAACAGTAAGGTATTGGCAAATACAGACAAATAGATGAATGGAACAGCCTAGAGGGTCCAACAACATCCACACATATACAATCAATTAATTTTCAGCAAAAGCTCAATGGCAATTTAAAGGAGGCAGAATAAGGGTGCCTGGGTGGCTCAGTCAGTTAAGCATCTGACTTTGGCTCAGGTCATGATCTCACAGTTGGGTTTGATCCCCGCAACGGGTTTTGTGCTGACAGCTCAGAGCCTGGAGCCTGTTTCATATTCTGTGTCTCTTTCTCTCTGCCCCTCCTCCACTCATGCTTTGTCTCTCTCTGTCTTAAAAATAAATAAAACAAAAAAAATTTAAAGGAGGCAGAATAGTCTTTTCAACAGTCACATGCAAAAAAAATAGTGTACTTTTAAGCATACCTCACATTATATACAGAGTGTAACTCAAAATGGATTATAGATCTAACTGTAAAATCTAAAAATTTAAAAGACACTTTAAAAATATAGGGAAAAAAGTCATAGATTGGTATGGAAAATATTTGTAAAATAAACAATTCATAAAGGAGTTGTATACTGAATATACGTTTTTTAAGTTCTTTTTTAAGTTTATTTATTTTGAGAGAGAGAGAGATTGTGCATGGGAGAAGCAGAGAGAGAGGGAGAGAGGGAGAATCCCAAGCAGGCTCTGCACTGTCAGCTTGAAGAGCCTGATGTGGGGCTTTAACTCATGAACGTGTGAGATCATGACCTGAGCCAAAATGAAGAGTCAGATGCTCAACTGAATGAGCCTCCCAAGTGTCCCTATTTATTTTTTATTATTGGATTTTCAGATTAAAAGAAAAACTTTATTTTGAGAGAGAAAGAAGGTGAAAAGGGAGGGACATGGAGAGAAGGAGAGAGAGAATCCCAAGCAGGCTTCTCCTTGTCAGTACAGAACCTGACAAGAGGCTCACTCTCACGAAGTGTGAGATCATGACCTGAGCCGAAATCAAGAGTCAGACGCTTAACCAACTGGGCCACCCAGGTGCCCCTATACTGAAAATATATATTTTTTTAAAGTCTGAAAATCCAGGGGCGCCTTGGTGGCTCAGTTGTTTGAGCATCTGATTCTGGACTTTGGCTCAGGCCATGATCTCACAGTTGTGAGATCAAGCTCCACACAGGGTTCTGAACTGACAGCGAGAAGTCTGCTTGGGATTCTCTCTCTCCCTCTCTCTGACCCTCCCCCTGCTTTTGCTCTTTCTCTCTCTCAAAATAAATAAATAAACACTTTTTAAAAATGGATCACAGATCTAACTGTAAAATCTAAAAATTTAAGAGATACTTTATTTTTTTAAATGTTTTATTTATTTCTGAGAGAGAGACAGCATGAGCAGGGGAGGGTCAGAGAGAGAGGGAGACACAGAATCTGAAACAGGCTCCAGGGTCTGAGCTAGCTGTCAGCACAGAGCCCGACGCGGGGCTCGAACCCACGAGCCATGAGATCATGATCTGAGCCAAAGTTGTACACTTAACCGACTGAGCCACGCAGGTGCGTATAGAGATACTTTTAAAAATGAACAAATAAAGAGTCACAGACTGTTTGAAAATATTACTAAAACAAAAATTTCATAAAGGAGTTCTATACTGAATATATACTTTAAAAGTATGAAAATCCAGTAGTAAAAAGTAAATAACTCAATTTATAAAAGGCACATAATATTTGTAGACGCTTCACAAAAGAAGGTATAGAGAAGGCAAGTAATTATAGAAAAACATGCACATTATCAGTCACTAAGGAAATGCAAATTATAACCTAAAAGAGATATCACTGCACACCTACTAAAATGGCCAAACTTTTAAAGCATTGATAGTGAGAATGCAAAATGATACCACATCTTGGAAAACAGTTTGGTAGTTTCTTGTACAGTTAAAATACATTTGCCATGTGACCCTGCAATCCCACTCTGAGGCACCTACCCAAGTGAAATGAAACCTATGTTCACATAAAAGCCTGTATGTGAATTTTTATAGTGACTTTATTCCTATCTCCCAAATAAAATCAAAACTGGAAACAACTCAACACCCTTCAACTTGTGAATGGATAAGCACACGGTGGTGAAATCCACACACTGGAATCCTACTCAGCAGTCAGCAATAAAGAAGACCACACTACTGTTACACACAGCAACAGGGATGCACACTGCTAGGTCAACAAATCCAGGCTCAAAAGGCTATCTAATATATGGTTCTATTTTTATGACTCTAGGGACACAAAACTAAAGGGCCAGAAAAGAGGACAGTGGTGGCAGAGGCTATGGGTGGGGGAGGTGTTGACCACAAAGGGGACCTTTCAGGTAGCAAAAGTGTATCTTGACTGTGGTGACAGGTACATGATTCCGTGCATTTGTCAAAATGCACAGACTTATACACTAAAATGGGTGAATTCACTGATGTAAATTGTACCTCAAACAATTACACAGGAGTAAGATTTTTACTCAGACCTTTTATTTTTTTTTAAGTTTTTATTTATTTTTCAGAGAGAGAGAGACTGCACGTGAGTTGGAGAGGGGCAGACAGAGGGGCACAGAGGATCCAAAGCGGGCTCTGTGCCACTATGAGGCTCGAACTCACGAACCATGAGATCATGATCTGAGCCAAAGTAAGATGGTTAACCAACTGAGCCACCCAGGCACCGCTCTACTTAGACTTTTAGAAAAAAATTAATTGCTTAAGAACTTGAAAAAAATGCTATGATTACAAGAAAATACAAGTCCGATCCTGTCATTCCCCTGCTGATGCTTGGTACCCATCACCCCCACACACACCTGACTTCACTTTCTTCTACTCTCCTCCTCAGTTCCCTGGAGCCACACTGGTTTCCTTGCTCTTCCTGAAACATTATCTCTCTTTTGTTTGAATGCTTTCCCTTCTGATATATGCATGGCTTCCTCCCTCACTTCCTTCATGGCCCTTGTGCACATGTCACTTATCACAGAGATATTTCCTGATCTCTCTCTCTCTCTCTCTCAATATTCCCTCTCCCCCTTACTCTGCTTTATTTTTCTCCATAGCACTTCTCATGCATTTATTTTTTATTTATTTTCTGTTCACATGCACGAGAATGTAAACTTCATCTTTGTCTGCTTTTATCACCTCAGTCTCCTAAGACAGATCCTGAAACATGGTGTTTCTAAATACTGGTTGAATGAATGCATAAAAGGGATGAGTGGGTGCAGGGCTGGAGAGAAGGACAGAGGGAGCCATGCCGTGAGGAAGGAAGGGAGAGAGGAGGGAATGGGTCGAATGGGTGGTGGATTGGTTGGATATTGATTAGATATTCTCTTTTAGAGAATTTGAATACAAAACATGAAGTGAGAGAGAGCAGCCACTTTAATAGTAAAAATAGACACAGGAGAAACTGAGTTACCTAAAAGATGAAACACTAAATTAGGAGCCACAGCCGCTTGCTTTTCTGAAGCACTGATGAGTCACCAGAACAGCTGCTAAACATGCATATGAAAAACAAACATATTACAGTCTCCGAAACCACAACCCCTTCTTCCTGAGTCTCCTCTTCTCTGTCTTCTTTACTTCCTTGAATGTCCCTACAACAAACCCCCTTAGACTATGACACCTTGCATGTGTCACTCACTCAAAGATCCTAACTGGAGCGCCGGGGTGGCTCAGTCATTTCAGATCCGAGTCTTGGTTTCGGCTCAGGTCATAATCTCATAGTTCGTGAGTTCAAGCTGCATGTCGTGCTCTCCACTGACAGCACAGAGCCTGCTTGGGATTCTCTTTCTCTCCCTCACTCTGCCCTTTCCCCACTCACATAGTCTCGGTCTCCCTCAAAATAAATAAATGAAGTGAAAAAAAAAAAAAAGAAACCCTAGCCACCCACCAGTCATCTCACACTCTGTGGTGGACTAATGGATCTGTGGTTTCTCCTGCTAGAAAAAGGGCGCCCTGTGCAGGTCTCCATGGGTAGGGGTCAGAAGAGTAAAGCCACTCTTTTGTCAGCCTCAAAGCAGTGTGATGACAGAATTCTGTGCCCCCGAGGAGGCCCCAGTAGCAGCCCCTACACTGGAATAACTAGTTTCATCATGCCCTTTAACCTTGCATTGATTGGACTTCCTTTGTCCTCCAAACTCTTATCCCCACTCCATTCTGACATTCCTTTGACCTTTCCTTCTCCCTGAAGCCCTCACCAGAGCCCTCTGAAAATCTGCAGCAAAATCTCCATAGCCATCCCCTCTCCTCTGAACTCAATCTTTGTACTACTGCTCAAACCTGACTTCCCCTTCAGATACTGTTTCCCCTGAAGCCTCTCAGGTGGTAGTTATCCTCTCTCCCATTTCTCTTGTTCCATGAGAACCTTCTTCCTGCATCTCATTGCCACTCTCAGCCCCTTTTCCACCCTCCTCCCTAAAATGCCTTGCCTTGAATCTCTTGTCATCGGAGTCAGCCATAGGGATCCTCTCTTCTTTTCCAAAATACACATTCATTGCTATAAATTTCCCTCTAAACATTGCTTTTGCTGCACCACATAAATTTTGACTNGGCTATTGTTGAGAGTGCTGCTATGAACATTGGGGTACATGTGCTCCTAAGTCTCAGCATTTCTATATCCCTTGGGTAAAATCCTAGCATNAAAAACCAACTCTTGGTTTCATTGATCTGTTCAATTATTTCTTTGGTCTGTATGTTGTTTATTTCTGCTCTGATTTTACTATTTCTCTTCTTCTACTAGGTTTAGGGCGTTCTTTTTGCTCTCNGCTATTAGCACATTCTTATCTATGAGCCTGCTTCTCTTTGTGATTAATTGTTTTATATATTTAGGAGTTCCTATATTCGGTGCACAGACATTTATGATTGTTAGTTCTTCCTGGTGGATAGACCCTGTAACTATTATGCAATGCCCTTCTTCATCTCTTGTTATTGTCTTTAATTTAAAGTCCAGTTTGTCTGATATAAGTATAGCTACTCCGGCTTTCTTTTGATTTCCAGTAGCATCCTATATATTTCTCCATCCCCTTACTTTTAATCTGAAGTNCCACCTTGTGTACTATCGCTTGTTTCTTGAGGTAGCCGTTAGAAGGCTTTCTCAGTGGAATCTGCGTCCTTTGTCTCCCAATCTCTTGAGTATGGTACGGTTTCCTATGGCTTCAGATCTTTTCCGTGTGATGCCTGGGCGCGAGTGCAGGTACGGAGCTCCCTACTTCTCCACCATCTTGCCCCTCCTCTCTCAAAATATTTTAAGAAGTTCCTCTTGTGGCATCATCCTTGACCCATGTGTTATATAGAAGTGTGTTGTTTAGTGTCCAAATATTTTGAGATTTTCCATATATCCTTTTGCTATTGATTTCTAGCTTAATTCCATGTGGTCTGAAAATATGCTTTGTAAGGTTTCTATTCTTTTGGATTTGTTAAGGTACGTTTTATGGTCCAGATTATGTTCTATCTTAGTTAAATTTTTCATATAAGTGTGTAAAGAGTGAGTATGCTGCTGTAACTAGATGGAGTATTCTATTAATGTCACTTAGATCCAGTTGGTTGACGGTGCTGTTCAGTTCAACTATGCCCTTACTGATTTTCTCCCTGCTGGATCTGACCTGGCTTAAATTTCATGGCCATTCACCATACTCCCTCCATTGCACCTTGCCCTTCTCTGCTTCTGTGCAGTCACTTACCTAAACCACAACCCTGGCTTAATCCAGCTCTCTGCATATGCCCTCTCTCCACACATGCTGACTGTGGCTGGAGAAAAATACCCACCTCTGCTGACTGGTCTCTCTTAAAATTAATGACCTCTAACCTCAGGTGAGCCTAGTATGTTGCCAAGCCGAAAGACAGACATTTCTTGGCCCATTCTCAGGGATGGACCTATTTCCATCCCGCTCTCATGAATGGCTGTTTCATACCTTCCCATTTCTCCTCAAATTGCTAACACCTCCTCCCTAACCCTAACCCTGTGCAGATGGCCTTGCTTTCTAGTTCACTGAGAAAGCAGAAATTCCCATTATCATATTTACACTTGTATTTGTGCCCAGATACTCTACGTCCAGGCTTTTTACCATGAATTGCTTGTCTGTGCCAGTAGCAAATGCCAACACCTTCACTTATATACTAGATTCTTCTTGTATATGGTCCAGCAACTCTCTCTTCTGCATCATCCATCTGTCCCTCTCTTTTATCCTCCTCATCAGCACATAGGCTGTTTCTTCTTAAAATGACAGGCATTTTACTCCTTGGAGCCCTGCATTTGATTTTTCCTCTTGGGGAAATGCTGTTCCCCAAGATAGCCACATGACTCCCTCTCCTTCCCAGGCCCTTATGCACGTGATACCTCTCAGAGACACCTTCTTCAGCCACCTGTCTAAAATTGTAACTCCCTGTTGTAGACACAGTTTAGGGTGACTTCCAGTGAGCCATGCCCTTGGAGAATCCTGCTCCCAGTGGCTGAGGGCAGAACTTGTTACTTGCTTCTAACAAATAAAATAAAACAAAGGTAAGGGAGTGTCACTCTCTTGATTAGGTTATGTTATATGGCAAGGTGTTGGGCTCCATATCTATGTTACATTATATAAGACTCCATCTTAGCAGACTAGAGCAGGCTTGCCTTATTGTCTTGAAGTGAGCTGCCATCTTGTGAGTGGTCTTCTAGAACTGGGAGACCTGGAGGATCTGAGGGCTACCTCCAGTGGACAGCCATCAAAGAGGCAGGGTGGGGTGCCAGTTGGTTAAGCATCAGACTTCAGTTCAGTTCATGATCTTGTGGTTCAGGATTCAAGCCCCACATTGGGCTCTGTGCTGACAGCCCAGAGTCTGGAGCCTGCTTCGGATTCTGTCTCCTTCTCTCTCTGCTCCTCTCCCACTCACACTTGCTCTCTTGTTCTCTCTCTCTCTCTCAAAAATAAATAAACATTAAAAAGAAATTTATATATATATATGCCCGGGCTTTCAGTCAGACAACAATAAGGAACTAAAGTCTGCCAACAGCCTGAATGAGCCTGGATGAAGATTATTCTCCAGTTAATTCTCCACATGAGAATTCAGCCCAGCTGGCACCTTACTGCTGCCTCTCCAGACCATGAACCAAGGACCCAGTTAAGCTACACCCAGGCTCCTGGACCCACAGAAACTGAGAGATAACCTGCTCGTTTGGTAGTAATTTGTTATGCGGAAGAACAGAAAATTAATACATCCCCAAACACCTTCTGTTACCTATTCTGTTTATTCATTTGCCTTCACACTTACAGCCACTTAACATTCTCTATTTTACTTATTTACCTTGCTTATTGTCTGTGCTTCCCCCTCTACTCTTGAATACAAGTTCCACTGAGGGATTTTTGTCCATTTTTTTCCTACTGTTATATTCTCAGTGGCTAAACAATCTTAAACAACAAACAAAAATGTTTGTTGAGTGAATGAATAAGTGAATGAAATGCTAAGTCTTGTTACCTGAGCAGAAGAATGCATTAAGGTCACAAATATCTCAGAGAGGTAAGACATGAGAGGAAAGGCACGTTTTATTTTTAACATGTTATTATGGAAATGTCCAAGCATTGTTCCATGTGATATGTTCAAGTAACAGCTTCTTACTAGTCTGGCTTATTTTAGGGACAAATTATACATTCTTAGAGCAGCATTTTTCAACCTTTTGACTTGACTTACATTTTTAAAAAATACATTTCATGATGTACCTGGCAGGCTCAGTCAGTGGAATGTGCAACTCTTGATCTTGGGATCATGAGTTTGAGCCCCACATTGGGTGTAGAGATTACTTAAAATTAAATTAAAAAAATACATTTCATGTTATGTCTTAGTACATACATACACCCAAATAAATAACTGAAACAAAAGCTTCACAAAAGAGTACTTCCCCTTATAACATGCTCTGATGGTTCCCCAGGCCACTTCATTCAGTGTATTCCATTTTTTAAAAACTGGATAAAACCCACTGAAACCTTTTAGGCAATTCTCCATGAAGACGAATCCTCTGTATTGTCAAGCATCTCCCAGGTTTGGACATAGTTCTTCCAGGTGAGTAAGGTGAGAGCGTCTTTCGTGCTGCCTGGAAAGCTGACCTGTGTGCCTTAGCAGATGGGAGAGCTGAGGGGCAGGGCTGGCATTTTTCTTGTGAAACTGAAAATCAGTGTGCCTGAACTGACCTTGACTTCCCTCTGTTTGCAGCTGAGCCACAGGAATATCCCAGGGCTGATGCTCATCATCATGCTTGTGTGAGTCTTCAAACACTTCAAAGACTCTACAAAGTCCAAGTAACTGTTACAACTAACCTTCCATCACAGTCATGTCGCAGGTGTCTAAATGGTCCCTGAATCACTGACACTTGGTTGTTGAATCCTGACTGTTAAGTGGTTTTAAAATCACTAAAACATTGGCCATTTTACATGGTTCCAAATGGCATAACTCGTGAAGCTTATGAAAAATTGTGATGAAGCACTTTTCATGTAGCATGAACTAATCTGTGAGCCCAGAAAAGCCAATGGTGATGAAATGCCATTAAGTTATGGCATAAAATGCCACCTGCCAGTAAATCTGGGTCTCATTTGCCTTTTTGTAAGTGGTTTTCTATTTATTTGGATGTGAAATGAATCCCCAGTATGGGTAGATGATAAACACGCTGCCCCTTCAATACTGACCTGATTTTAAATGTATTTGTCTTTTTTGTTCAAGAGAAAAGTTTTGAATCCCTCTTCTTCTTCTTCTTCTTTTTTTAATCTCTTCTTAAGTAGTTCAACAGGGCAGACAGAAGAAAGTAAATGCCCCTGATCCTGTTTTCTCTTGCTACCCTGTCCCGACAACTCTGCTTGAGGGTTAAGGCGCCAGGATTAAGAAAGGAAAGGTGCTAGAAGACGAAGAGCACACAGCGCTCAGGAGTAAATGAAGGCTTTTACCAAAGGATTTCTTTTTGGGTCTGTTCCTGTATCTTCCCTGTGAACTTTGCCGCTGTTTACTGTGATTCCTTCCTTAGGGTCAGATGGCCTCATCTCTCCTCACTTTGACTCCATTAAGCATTCCTGCCTTGTTTCTCACTCCTGCGGTATAATATGTAACTTTAATGGATTTCTCTGCTAAGGTAACACTTTCTGTCACCATGAGAAAGCAACAGACAAATTCACAATGTGGAAATTTCTATAGAGCAAATTACCCGAGTTTTCTACCATGGAGGCAGGTAGGGATAGAGGCATATAGGTGTGTTGGGAAGAAAGGAAGAGGAATTATTATAAGATAAAAAAGATAATCAGGATGTGTGGTGGCTCAGTCAGTTAAGCATCTGACTTATTTTGGCTCCGGTTACGATCTCACCGTTTGTGAGTTGGAGCCTCATACCGTACTGACAGCACAGAGCCTGCTTGGGATTCTCTCTCTCTCTCTTTCTCTCTCTGCCCCTCCCCTGCTCTCTCTCTCTCTCAAAAATAATTAAATAAACCTAAAAAAACAGTTTTAAAATAAAAGAGATAAGAGACATTATGGATCAGGCCTAATTTTGTCTCAAAGTAGACGCAAGAGTATAACATATTTCCAATTGCCCCTCACCCAGCTTCAACATTCAGCAATATTTTGCTCTTCTTGCTTCAGTTATTCATTTTGATTATTTGTTTGTTTTGTGAAGGATTTTAAAACAAAACCCAGGAGGGGGCANAAACCCAAAACCCAGAGTTCATATTATTTCACCCATAAATATGTCAGTATGTATTTCTTCCAGAAATGCACTGTGGCAAGAAGTTTTCAGCCTTCCAAAAGGGGCTCTGCTGGAAACACCCCATGACTCTAAATGACAGTTTTCTCTAAGGATATTATTGACATTTATAAAAACACACTGCTGTATACACACCATCAGAATAAAATTCCTTCTAGATTTACTTTAGGAGAAACTCCACAATTTCTCACCGGAATACTGAAAACTTAGCACATGAGATCAAATTTTCTTTATACAAAACTTGCTAGGTAGCTTAAAGACAAATCTGTGCCCAATCATGGCAAGTATATATTCTCTATAATATGAAATTTTATATTAACATAATTTCCAGCTCTAATATGTCCCTCTCCTTGCTGCTCCTTGCTCTTTCTCTTCTGCTCCAAACATCAGTTACCTTACTGTGTTTGTGGATCTCTGTAAGCAGAGATGGGATGCTGAATGTTTCACAACTGGTTCTCTGGGGAAAAATGCATATAGAAACACAAATTTATTGCAAACTTTGCTGTCCATACATGATGTCTAACTCATAATAAGCAAGTAATAATAAAATACACATTACTCTTTATTGTAAGTTCTGCACAGCCACGTGATTCTCATACAATTTTTTGTGATTTTTGCCAAACTTAACTCTTAATCCATAGATGACCTATGTTTACAATCAGCCAAAAATAGTTCAAACATGAATGTCAGTTGATATTTTTATTTACTTTAATAAG
The DNA here is from genome assembly GCF_008692635.1 of Crocuta crocuta. NCBI lineage: Eukaryota > Metazoa > Chordata > Mammalia > Carnivora > Hyaenidae > Crocuta > Crocuta crocuta. The sequence continues at coordinate 4,045,970 of NW_027533259.1, read as the reverse complement.
GAAGATGAAGGTAAAACAACAAAAACCTGTGTTGCATGTCAGAACTTCACTTATTCCTCATGATGTGAGTGACTTTTGCCAAACTTGTGAAATTTTTCAAATATTGGAAGAACATTTATGCAGTGTTTTTGTGCTATTCAGAATATGATTATTACAGGCTAAGAAGGACAGATACCATATGTTTGCACATATAGATGGATTAGGAAGAACTTAACAGAGGACCACGAGGGAGGAGAAAGGGGAAAATATTTGGGGAGAGGGAGGGAGGCAAACCATGAGAGACTCTTGAATGATGAGAACAAACGGAGGGCTGATGGGGGTGGGAGAGCAGTGAAGAGGGGTGATGGGCATGGGGGAAGGCATTTGTTGGGATGAGCACTGGGTGTTGTATGGAAACTAACCTGACAATAAACTATTTAAGAAAAAAAAAAGAATATGACTATTAGACATGACTCACTTTTAAGTCTCCTCTGCACTACTACATTCTATGCACTCCTTTACGAAGTGTACCCAATCAATAAAGCAGTATATGAAACCTTGATTTATAGTGTTTGCCCATTTCCATGGTGTAATTACTCCCAGCACTGCCAATTTCAAGCTGCCAACATGAGGGTGCTGAATGTGAATTCAGGACGAGATGTGTGGTAGGGACACCATTCTGTAGCATTTTCATCATGCAGGTACAATGGACATAAACGACCTCAACAGTATGAGGAGCAGTGACACAGATTTAGGAAGTGATGAATTTGAGTATTTTATTAATTTTATTCTTAACATAACTTATTTAATCTTAAGTTTCTGTATTTTAATTTTTAATGATGGCTGTGTTTAACAAATGCCTTGCAAGATCCCTAGAAATTTAACAGTCAACTTCTCCTTAGCCAGTACAAGATGACTCCAGCATGCAATGCCTGTAAGCCAGCTAAAATAATGTTGGAACTAGGTGGGTATGAAAAATGAGTAGATCAACAGACTTATAGGGATTCCTCCTAGGGAGGATTATGGATGCTATTAAAAATTCCTTCTGTGTGAAACCTAGGTCCTAGATTAATGACAGCAAACATACTTTTTAAAGTACTGCCAAATTATTTACAAGATCCAAGACACGGAAATAATCTAAGTGTCCATTGATGAATGAATGGATAAGGAAAATGTGGTGCATATAAACAATGGAATATTTTTCAGTCACAGAAAAGAAGGAAATCTTGCCATTTGCAACAACTTGGATGGACCTCAAAGGTTTTAAGTCAGACAGAGAAAGACCAAATACTGTATGATCTCACATCTATGTGCAACCTTAAAAAGAACCCAAACAAACAAACTCATAGAAACAGAGACTGGGTTGGTGGTTGCCAATAAGAAGAGGGTGTGGGGTTAAGATGGGTAAAGGTAGTGAAAAGGTACAGATTTCCAGATATAAAATAAGGAAGTTCTGGGGGATGTAATATACAGCCTGGTGACCGTGGTTGTCAATACTGTTTTATATATTTTAACATTGCTAAGAGTGTATCTTAAAAGTTCTCATCACAGAAAAAGAATCTTTGTAAATTATGTGAGGCAATGGATATTAATTCAACTTAGTGTGACAATCATTCCGTAATATAAACATATATCAAATCATTATCTTGTACACCTTAAGCTTATGCAATGTTATATGTCAATTATATCTCAATAAAACTAGGGCAGAAATAAAGCATTGCTGAGCTAAAATGAAAATATGGGAAATCACTTGGGATCAAAGGGTAAAATATCCGCAGTGAGCTAAAACCAGGTCAGTAAACAGTAAATAGATAACAAAACCAAAAATAACCCAGAATTTGAACTATACAGTTTGTATAAACAAACTGTAGATCGAAAACATTTAAATAATATTTTCTCAGAATTTGCATCCTTAGGCCTTATTTCGCCCTGGTGTGATCATATTTACATAACCTGTGCTATCAAGCTTTAGGATAAAAAATTAAAACAAGTGGATATGCTGGGTACAGTCACCGTGGTCACACTGTGCTCTCCTTTCCGCCTCAAGCTCTTCCTGCCCCGTCCCCTCCCCCGACTAGAACCCACTGCGGAGACCCCCACCTGGCTGCTGGCACCCTGTCTCCTGGGCCTGCACCCTCTCTCAAAGTAAGACCAAAAGCCAAGAACAAGCTGAGCAAAAGTTGCCTGGGACCTGGGAAAGGGGCGCTATCCTGGAAGGCTTCCTGCAGGACCCAAAAGCAAAGGATGAAATCAGCACTCCCTCTAGGCAGAGCTTAGTATTTTCATTTGCGTAACTTTCTCCTTTTCATAATGAGTATTTTCTTACTAATCATATGTAAATTTTTAAAAAATGTGTGTTTATATTTTTTTTGAGAGAGAGACAGAGTGCGAGTAGGGGAGGGGCAGAGAGAAAGGGAGACAAGGAAAGTGAAGCAGGCTCCAGGCTCTGAGCCATCAGCACAGACACACGGGGCTGGAACCCACGAACCATGAGATCATGACCTGATATGAAGTCGGACACTTAACCAACTGAGCCACCCAGGCGCCCCTTCTTATGAATTGCATATAGTGTTCCTTCCCCCAACTCATGCTGTTGACCCTGCTTTTCTCTAGAACAACCTGTGGCTCCTCTGGGGGGCACAATTACTCCAAAGCCCTCCGATCTCACACAGGTGCCCTTCCTTTCAGGCCTCAATCACACCCCTACCACCTGCTGCAAGGACCTCATAAAGATGGTTTCATCACTTCCCCCTGAAACCTAGCAAAGAATGTGAAGAAGTGCTCAAAAAGCTGGATTGCCTGGTATCCACTACTCCTCTCACTGCAAACCCACACCCCTTAGCTATTTTGCAGCTCACAGTATCCCCGCCCCTCTGAAAAACAAAACCAATGCTATATTTAAGAGCTCCAGATTTCATTTTTTATTTTTCTATTCCACTCTTCCTCCCCAAGCATCAATAACCTGCTTACATAGTTAAATGCACACAGGACACAAACTCTTACAGTGCAGGAGGGACCCACCCAAATGTCCTCCATGAATGTTCTTAGAAGACTGGTCTCTTCTCTTTCGCTAGTCCCTCTCCCTCCCCTTAGGGACTGTAAGAGTTAAAAAAATAAAATAAAATTAAGTGGTGCCAGGTTAGTAGCATTATGTAATGCCCAAGCAAAAGCAACACAATTCTCTGGAAGAACAAATTAAGTTCAATTGAAAAGAATCCCTCAAGTAGGGTGCCTGGGTGGCTTAGTCAGTTAAGCATCGATTCTTGATTCTGGCTCAGGTCATGATCTCACAGTTCATGAATTCAAGCCCCACAATGGGCTCTGTGCTCCTATGCAGAGTCTGCTGATCCTCTCTTTTCCTCTCTCTGCCCCTCCCCCACAAGTGCGTGTTCTGTCTCTCAAAAATAAATAAATATTTTAAAAAAGAATCCCTCAAGTAAAAATTACCAAATACAGAAGGAAATAAGTCAACATGGTGGGAGTCAGGAGTAACAATACACAAAAAATTTACATCCAGAAGAACCTCAGATATTAGAGCTACTGGAAACAAAATTATGACATACGAAACATTTATTTAAATGCTTATTTATTTTTGAGAAAGAGAGGGAGAGAGAGGGAGAGCAAGCAGCAGAGGGGCAGAGAGAGCAGGGGTTTGAACTCATGAACCGTGAGATCATGACCTGAGCAGTAGTTGGATGCTTAACCGACTGGGCCACCCAGGCACCCTGACACATGAAATGTTTAAAGGAAAAGATATAATCAGGAAAGGATCAAGAAACCAGAGAACCAGGAAGATTTAAAAATAATTCATAAGAAAATGTTAGAAAGGAGAAATATTATTAAAATTAAAAATGAGGAGTGGGTTAAATGGAAGATTAGAGGTACTGAAAAAAGCAGCAGCAAACTGGAAGACCGATTCAAAGGCATTACCCAAAATTAAGCACACAGAGTTACGGAAACAGAAAATCTGAAAGTAAAAAGAGAGGAAAGATAGGAGCAGGTTTAACTAATGTCCACATTGAGCGGAAAGAGTAGACATTAATACATAGGTAAGAAGCACATAGGTAAATAAAAAGCAATCCCTACCTGAGCATGTGGTAGTAACTCTACAACACAAGAAAGATAAAGATGATCCCCAAGGCCTGCACAGGAGACAGACAACTTGGTTACAAGCGACGGCAATTAGACCAATAGCCCACTGGCTACAGCTACACAGGAAGCCACAGAAGGGTGGGCAAATCTCTGCTGAGAGAAAATAAGAACCATGTACAGCACAGAGTCATATATCTAGCAAAACGTCTTTTTGGAAGAGGGATGAAATTTAAAAAAAAAAGAGTTTACCATCGATACTACACGAAAGGAAAGGTATCTATACTTCAGGGAAAAAGGCGGGTCTGAAAAAGGACTGTGAGTAAAGGAATTGGTAAACATGGAAGTAAAATGAACATTAACTGTATAAAAAAATAGCTGTATCTAATCTTTAGGGTTAAAAAGCTCTCAACAATCTCTTAGAAGTAAAGAGAGGGGGATCTGAGTGAAAGAAGTCGAGTGTCTTTATACTGACAGAAAAGGAATTATGATATGATTAAATGGTAGCTTAATAAGTTAAGTAAACATGTTGAAGCTTCAAGGACTAACAGTAAAAAAATAGAAATAAAGGGTATAATTTCCCAACCAGTAAAGCGGGGGAGATGGAAGAAGAAAAGCAAGCGAGTTACAGCAATCCATTCCAAAGAAAGTAAGAAAGATGAGGAAAAGGAGCTGTGTATTTCAGTGGTGAAATTAAAGATAGACACCAGAAGGAAGGGGCTGATTTGAGGCATCTGCAAAAGTATTCTTTCCCTTGACCCATGCACACGCACCCCCCTGGCCCTACAAGCCCGGCTGTCTCTGAACTCAGGAACCTCCTGGCAGGTGAGTGGGCAGCCGGGGTGCCCAAGCTCTAGACACCCCTTCTCAGGGAAGACGGAGGCTCTGCCCTTTGGGTTCTAAATCCACAGCCTGTCAGGATCTCCTGAGTGACTCTGACCCAGCTGGATTCTCCCTCTCCCAGCTGCCTCCCCGAAGTCTTTGTTTAGGTGCAGTGCAGTAACAGGAAATGTCTGTTTACAGTCGGGTCTCCTGTAGCACAATTAGGGTGAAGTGGATGGGCCTGGACAGAGTCCAGTGGCCTAAGTGCTAATCCCCACCACACCTCTTGTGACTGTGTAAACTCAGGACCTGGGTATCATCTCTACACTTATTTTCCTGGTCTGTACAAATGAGGAGGTTGAACCAGACAATGGGCCATGTCCTTTACAACTCTCATATCCCTTGATTATGCTCCTCATTAAATATGCATCAGATACAATCAGTTGTAAGCTTGATTTTCTGACAATATTAAACTCTGCTCTTTGTGCACGGCCCTTATAACTTGCTGCTTATATAACGTGTTCATTTGCCTACAAAACACAACAGCAATGTTCCCTCTTATAGCTTTGTGTTCAGTTATTGTCTTTCTTAATATCACTTTTCTGGGACCTCAAGTAAGAAGATCTTTTAAAAATTAAAAAGAAAAAAGGTAAAAAGAAAGAAAGAAATCCTCAGTGACTCTGCCTCACTTTGCTGTCTCTCCTTCTGCCTTTTCTTATGTATTCAGGAGCATCACCTGTCCAGATGGCTCTGATCTTAAGTCCCCCACTCAGGGGACCTAATGGAACTTTATCTGCCTGGATAGAGAAGCCAAGTCCTACTGACAGTGCACTATTAAGAGTTCCAAATGACCTTTCAGTAGCTAAATTAAATGGTCGTTGTCTACCATGATGCTACTTGATTTAAGTGATGCTTTTGATGTGATTAATCAAAGAGTATTGCTTCACTGACTGTCCTCATTAAACTTTCAAGGTGCTAGACTCCAGTCTCTGGTGTGTTTAATCCTGTCCACACCTTTCCGTCGACAGGTTTAGTGCCCATCATTCTCATGCAGAGGGCACCCCAAAGCCTAATGCTCCCGGTCCTCCTTACTTATTACCTCTCACACTTCAAGTCATCCACCTGCTTCACTAGAACAGTGGTTGAGAAATGAAGCGGCTTCCTCCTTGATATCACACCCCTCACCCCTGCCAGCCCTCTTCCTTGGGTGTCTGTGTTGTACTCTCGGATGGATGGCCCAGGTGCCTCACTATTCAGAGTCAGAGACTAAGGATGCTAACCCCTCACCTCCACCTTCTGGTTTCTTCTCCAGATCTGTGAGAGCATTCTCTCTAAGATCTTGGGAGTGTTCACAGAATTCTCACCTCAGTCTGACCACTGGCACCTTGTGTGATCTCAATCAAACTACTCATGTGCTATGCACCCAGTGCCGTTAGACCAGCCCTTGCCACTTGGCATTGCTGTGGCAAGCCCATTTAATACTTGTAATACTGCCAAGAGGTTTGATATTCAGCTAGCTGGCACCAGTAAGCCCTAATGAGTGATTTATACTATATATCCATTCTCATCGGTCTGTGCCTATGCCACGCCAGCTGTGAAATGTATTAAATGTGACCTGGAGGTAGATACTACTCATGGTTTATAAATGAGGAAATTAAGGCTCTGAGCCATGTGGGGAGAGGGTTAGGCACAAGGCATCTGTTTTGCTGGTGCAGACCACAACAGAAGCAGTCCTGGGACCAGAAGGGTTCAGCAACTTCCTGCTCATCATGGTCAAGACAACAGCTCTGGGGCAGCCCTGTTCTCTTATGTGGTCTGGAAGATTGCTCCTGGAAGCTTGACGTAGAGTCTATTTCTTCAAATTCTCCTAATTCTATAAATAACTCCCTCAATAAATGTGCATATAGTAGCTCTGATGGATTCTGTTTTCTGCAACTAAGAACCCTAGCCAGTGGATGTGTTTCAGGTGTCAGAATGAAATTACAATCCAGCGTTAAAGGGCTGACAGAAAAGATGGTGTAACGTATGGCTAGTGGCAGGATAAGGGAAAACTGGAGACAATAATCAAGGGCACTGAAAATAAAATAACAGATCATAAGATATTTTGAAGTCATTAGGGAAGAGAGAGAGCTGTAGTTAAGATAATATTAATATTCTCTATTACATTGCATATATTACTGTCAGGTTTAATTATCTGTTCTCCTTACTATAGTTGTGTGGAAACTTCATACTTATGCTCCCTTGAGAAGAGCACATTGTCTTGTTCAACTTGGTATTTAGAAACTCTGTCTTGTCCTCCTTAGGATCCTCTAGTGTCTAGAACTAGAGAGGCTACAATGTGATTAGCACCTAATAAATATTTTGAGTGAATGGATGAATGAGTGACGCCAGAAGTGGGAAGGAAGTTGATCGGGTAAGATCAGTAAATAGCAAGCAGGGAAGAAGATGGTCAGAGTAGGGAGGGATGTTTTCAAAATGCAGTCTTCAGATATCTTGCACTACAATTAACCAGAAACTTACTTAACATGAAGCTTCTTGTGCTCCACCCAAGACACACATAATCCCTGTTTAAGAGGCAACTCCCCCCTCGACATCCCAGTGGTTCTTAACCATACAAGTTTGAGAACCTGCACATTATTTGCTGGATGTGAAGATAATGCTTCAGCTATAGAGCTGGAAATGTCACCTCTGCTGACCACGGGAGGTGAGGGGAGAGCCAAAGCAGTGCATTTGGAGCCTAGATATTGGTCTCATCTCTCCAGACACAGACCTCAGGGACTTAAGGGAGAACTAAAGACAGAGTTAGCATGAGGTAGGTCATTTATGTTGTTTTCAACTCCAAATATCAGAAAGCCCACCTCAGATTGTTTAATTAGCAAACACATAGTCTCCCAAACTCAGAGTCCACAGGAGGGGCGCCTGGGTGGTTCAGTCAGTTGAGCATCCAGCATCAGCTCAGGTCATGAGTTTGCAGTTTGTGAGTTTGAGCCTTGCATCTAGCTTCCTGCTGTTAGTGCAGAGCTCACTTGGAATCTTCTGTTCCCTCCTCTCCCTCTGTCCTTCCCCTACTCCTGCTCGCACGCACTCTGTCTCAAAAATTAAAAAAAAAAGGGGGGTGTCAAGTGGCAGGACTGGTGCACACAAGGACTGTCATTCCCCTTAAGGGTATAGTCACTGATTTAGGTCATAGCATCTAAGCCAAGAGCCTTGAACACCCTCCACAATCTCAAGTGACATTGGGTGGTAAGCTTCCTTCATTTTATTTAATTTATTTTTCTTTAATTTTTAAAAAAGGTTTTATTTTTCAGAGAGAGGTAGAGACAGAGTGAGCAGGGGAGGGTCAGAGAGAGAGGGAGACACAGAATCTGAAATAGGCTCCAGGCTCTGAGCTGTCAGCACAGAGCCTGACATGGGGCTTGAACCCACAAAGCATGAGATCATGACCCAAGCCGAAGTCAGATGCTTAATCGACTGAGCCACCCAGGAGCCTCACTTCCTTCATTTTAAACTTGAGCACTGCCCACTGCATCTTCACATGTGGGTTTCCCTTTTGGTTCCAAAGGCAAAGACACAGTTTCTAATTAGACTACACATCCCTTATTATTAGGTTTTAAGAATTAAGAATTTTAATCTGAATCTAAACATAACCACCACGACTCCAGACCTCTTCTCCTAAAACCTCAATTTTGTTCATTAGTTTGGCCTTTCTATTTGAAGAAACCAAGAAATCTTACTGAAAAAGAGGAATTAGAGTATACTGAGTGTGGTATCAAATCCTGAAGTGATCTGGGTACTCCTACATGCAATATATGCAAATTTCAAAATGAAGAGACTCTTTCAGGAAGGATCAGTAAGATTGAGGACTATCAATGAATTTGGTTATTCTGGAGGGCACACACATGATTATTATTTAGAGGTCATTTCTTGGCTCTTCCTGTGTAATTTTGTTAATGGAGACATAAATATATTTATCATTCGTTTCATAATTCAAAAATATATACTGAGATATGAAATCCAAAGCAAGCAGAAGGAAAGAAATAATAAGGATTAGAGCAAATATTAATGAAATAGAGAATAGATACACCACAAAAGACATCAATAAAACTAAAATTTGATTCTCTGATAAGATCAACATAACTGATAGAGGTTTAATGAGGCTGATCAAGCAGAAAGAGAGAAAACACCCATTACTAAAATCAGAATAAAAGAGAAATATTACTATCAACCTTACAGAAATGAAAAGGATTATAAAGGAATTTTATTTGCTTAGATGAAATGGACAAATTTCTAGAAATACACAAACTACTGAAACTGACTCAAAAAGAAATAGAAAATCTGAGTAGATCTATAAAAAAGAGATTAAATTAGAAATTTAAAACCTACCTACAAAGCAAGTTCTGACCTGGATGGCTGTGCTGGTGACTTCTACCAAACATTTAAAGAATAATCACTACCTCACAAACTCCTACAAAAAACAGAAGAGGAAACGAGTCTCAGCTTATTCTATGAGACTGACACCATATGAGACAAAAATAACAAAACAAAATTACAGACTAATTTGTCTTATAGACTAATTTTGTATCAACAACATACTAGCAAATAGAATCTAGCAGTATATAGAAAACATACATCAGAGCTGAGTGAGATTTATCCCAAGAATGCAAGAATATTTTAACACCTGAAAAACATCAATTAATGTAATATACTGTATCAATAAAATAAAGGGGGAAAACACATGAACAATTCAATAGACAGAAAAAAAACCATGTTAAATTCAAAACTGCTCACAATTTAAAACAACATTATAGGGGTGTGTGGGTGGCTAAGTTGGTTAAGCGTTGACTTTGGCCCAGGTCATGATCTTGTGGTTCATGAGTTCAAACCCCACATCGGCCTCTGTGCTGACAGCTCAGAACCTGGAGCCTGCTTCAGATTCTGTATCTCCCTCTCTCTGCCCCTCCGCTGCTTGTGCTCTCTCTCATTCTCTTCCTCCCTCTCTTTCTCTGTCTCAAAAATAAACACTAAAACATTAAAAAATAAAATTAAAAAACACTACATTAAAAAAATCAACAAACTAGGAACGTTTCCTTAAAAATCCTCAATCTAATAAAGGGTATCTATGAAAAAAACCCACAATTAGCATCATATTAATGATGAAAAAATGAAATGCTTTCCATGTAAGACCAAGTACAAAACAAAAATATCTGCTTTTTGATGCAAAGGTTGTACTAGAGGTTGTAGCCAGGGCAATTAGGAAAGAAAAGGGGGAAAAAAGCATCCAAACTGGAAAAGAAAGAATAAAACTATCTGTATTTGCAGATGACACGATCTTGTGTACAGAAAATCCTAAGGAATCCACTAAAAATCTATTGGAATTGGCCAACAAGTTCAGCAAGGTTATAAGACAAGATCAATAAACAGAAATTAATTGTATATTATACAGCAGTAATAAAAGTGAAACTAAGAAAATTTCACTTGCAATCCAAAAAGAATAAAATATTTATGTTAATTTTAACAGAAAAGTGTAAAACATACTATGAAAACTATAGAACAGGACTGGCTCTCTGGCCCTCGGAGCGCAGCAGCGGGCTGCCTGGCGGCTGGATGCGAGGAGGCCGGGAGGCTGCAAACAAGGGGAGGCAGGTTCTGAAGCTGCAGGGGCTCCGTCAGCCACCTCCCCGCCTCCGGGTGGGACGGTGTGCGGTCATTATCCCTGCTTTAGAGATGATGGATCATCTACATAGAGGGGAATCCGTCGCTGCAATACTCCGTAACTGGGGAGGAGGCAAGATGGCAGAGAAGTAGGGAGCAGCATACATCTCACTCGCCCCCATCTCTCCAACGAAGGCCTGAAGCCATAGGAGCCCTTACAGAATCCAGGAGTTTGGGAGGAAAAGGAGGCAGAGTCCGCTGAGAAAACAACCTTATAGCCTGAGAGTAAACTGGGGAAGATAAAAACAGGCCGGCTGGGACCCGGAGACATGGGGGGAGGGGGGAGCCCCCTTTGTTGGGAGCCACGGTGAGTCGAGGGGAAAAGAAAGAGCAGCTGAAACTGCTCAAGAAACTGTCCCTGTCCCTGGAGAAGAGAAAAGCCTCGGCTCGGGACACAGAGGGATCCGGTTTCCAGCTGTCCAGCTGACCTTGAGCGGGACGCACTCGTCGCAGGCGTCGCCGGGAGAAACCGCTCCTCTGCTCGCCAGCTCGACCTGGAGGGGACGCGGCGCGCCTGAAGCCGCTCTTCGGGCTCCGCTCGGTTCCCAGTGCGGGGGTGAGAGGCTTGAAATTGCTCAGGGGTGACTTGGCCTGTGGGTTGATATTTTGGGTCGTAACAATGGAGCACGTGGACTAAGATCTGGAATGGAAGCGTGGTTTGGACACAGAGCACGGCGCACCTTGGCTACGCCCGCAGCACAGAGATGGGACCCAAAGGAGTGAGTTGCAACACTTGGTTCGAGAGGGAACTGAGGCGCCGCCATTTTTCTCCCCACAACCACCAAGGTGGGACCTCAGGGAGCAGCCGGCAGGACGCAGTGGAGGGAAGACCCGCCTACACCAAACCACGCCCATCCCCGCTAGAGAGCTGCCGTTTTTTTTTTTGTTTGTTTGTTTTTAATCAGAGCCGGGAGCAAGACCAGCATGGATGCACTGCCGTGATTAATTCTACATCAGTTCTTTCTATTCAGATATGTTTTCCCTTGTCTCATTCCTATCCCTCCCCTCTGCTAGACTGGGCACTCTGGTCACTGGTTTGCTTAAACAGTCACACTTAATCCGTTCTCTAGATTTATATGCTACATCTCCACCGCCACCTTTCTCTCTCTCTCTCTCTCTCTCTCTCTCTCTCTCTGGACGAATCAAATTATATAGTGTTGTGCCCGAATCGCGAGTCCCAGAGACCTCCAAGGAGCCGGCACCGATGCAAGTACAAAAGGGTCTTTATTACAAGCTCGAGCAGGGGCTCACCTGCCTACCGGTGTCGTGGCAGCAAGGTGAAGCCGAGAACAATAGCGAACAGGGTTTTTAAGGAGTAAGGGATGGGGGTGTTACAGTACATGTAGCATCATCATAAGCACCAATTACAATTACAGCTTTGACCATTCAGTGTCTGTGAGGTGTTCATTACTTTTGGTGGGACCCAATCATGACTCTTGAGAATCCTTTGAAAATGACCAATTGTGAGGTGAGTTCAAAGGGCCCACGTGGGGTTCAGGCAAGCGGTGAGAAATTGGCTAGTTTGTATCTGCAGTTCCCAGTCTTGACTCAGACCATAGGAATGTTTCTTTCTTTTTTCTTTTCTTTCTTTTTTTTTTTTTGATTAACTGAACTGAGGGCGGTCTGAGGATGGCTTTAGCCTTGAACAGTCTGAGGCTTTTCCCGGGACTGGGACTGGTGCTACGTGCAGCCCGAGGTTTCTCTTAATGGAGGACTTAATTTTTGGCTCTTCAATAGTTTCTCTGAGTAACATTATCTTCGTTTCTTTCTCCTCACCTCATACCATATTCTCCTCTTTCTCTCTCTGAATTAAGCCTCTTAGTCTGTCTGGTCATTTCTCTTCCAATTTCTCTTCCTCCCTGCCCTGTCATTTCTCTCTTTGTATATGCTCTGCATATGTACATATATATATATGTATATATACATATACATATACAATGTATATATACATACATTTTTCTTTGAACTTTCAGGAGTGCATTTATTTGTCTCTAAAAGGTAGCCCTGGGCTGGCATTTTCACTTTTCATACGTGAGGAGCTTGTGACTCAGGACTTCCACATCTAGGAATCTATCCAGACTCCTGGTTGGGGAGATAACTCCGGTCGTAGACATCACCCTCTGGCGACAAGTGTATGCTGACTCACCACTGCCACCATCTGCCCAGGGCCTTTCCTCCTCATTCTTCAAGCCCACAGTACAGCTGGCATGTTGGATGATGTTTCTCGATAGATCTCTAGCCAAGGATATAGGTGGTTCAGAAGCATTGTTGCTATAGCGCTGGTGATCCAGATTTTGTCTCTCCAAGTCTCTGGCTCCTTCCAAAACATCACTGAGAATTTGTATGTATTCAGTTGCGCCTTTAAGGATATCAACCTTATAGGCTTCTTGCTTTGGGGAAGAAATGGCACAAGCGCCTTGAGTTTGGCAAAACCACGGTTGAGATTTTTTTATCTTTTTTGAAAGCACTTGCCAAGGGGAGACATATATGCACTGCATACACCCGGCTCTTTATTTGTGGCTGGGAATTCTGGTTTTATGGTTTTAGGCTTTCCTTTGTCTTTTGGGTTTTTTTTTCTTTTCTTTTTTTTATTTTTTATTTACTTTTATTTTTATTATTTGTTTTTCCTTCTTCCTATTTTTTCCCTTCTTTTTTTTCTTTTTCTTTTTCCCTTTCGGTTTGCATGCTTTTTGGATTTGTCTATGCGTTTGTGTGCCTTTGTTCCCTGTGTGTTTGTTTTCTTTTCCAGGGCTACCTCAAGAAACAAACCAAAGTACACATGGTGGAGAGTCCCAAATGCTGCTATGAGTAGGGAAATAAAATAACCAAAGTCTCACCAAGAGAAACCAAGAGACACCATTCAAAAACACTTCCTGAATGGACAGGCCCTGGACAGTCAAAGAACCCTCTTTAATACAGCAGCACTTGCAGGTGCAGAGTGCATAACAAGCTTTTGAGACTAACAAGAGACAGAAAGCTAACCAAAATGACAAAACGGAAGAACTCTCCTCTAAAAAAATTCCAGGAAGAAATGACAACTAAAGAAACCGCTCAAAACAGATATAAGCAACTTAACTAAACAAGAATTTAGAACAATAGTCATAAAATTAATTGCTGGGCTTAAAAGAGACATGGAAGACATCAGGGAAACTATTGCTATAAAGACTATGGAACTTAAAAATGGTTGTGATGACAACTAAAGAACTGCTCAAAATGGATATAAGCAACATAACTGAACAAGAATTTAGAACAATGGTCATAAAATTAATTGCTGGGCTTCAAAGAGACATGGAAGACATTAGAGAAACTATTGCTACAAAGACTATGGAGCTTAAAAATGGTTGTGATGAATTAAAAAATGCTATAAATGAGATGCATAATAAAATGGAGGTATCCAATGCACGGATTGAAGAGGCAGAAAGGAGAATAGGTGAATTAGAAGACATAATTATAGAAAAAGAGGAAGCTGAGAAAAAGAGAGATAAACTAATACAGGAACACAAAAGGAGAGTTCAAGAAGTAAGTGAGACAATCAAATGGAACAACATTTGTATCATAGGAATTCTGGAAGAGGAAGAAAGAGGGAAAGGTGCTGAAGGAGTCCTTGAACAAATTTTAGCNAGGACAAAGAGAGAATTTTGAAAGCAGCTAGGGAGAAAAGGGCCCTAACATACAAAGGGAACCCTATCAGAGTGGTTACAGACCTATCTACTGAAACGTGGCAGGCCAGAAAGGAATGGCAGGAAATCTTCAATGTGATGAACAGAAAAAATATGCAGCCAAGAATCCAGCAAGTCTGTCATTTAGACTAGAAGGAGAGAGAAAAGTCTTCCCAAATAAACAAAAATTGAAAGAATTTGTCACCACTAAACCAGCCTTACAAAAAATCCTGAGGAAGACACTGTGAGGGAAATGTTGCAAGGAGTGCAAGGTACCAGAGACACCACCACCACTAGCATGAATCCTACAAAAAGCACAATGACTCTAAACCCATATTTTTCAATAATAACACTGAATGTAAATGGACTAAATGCTCCAATCAAAAGACACAAGTTAGCAGAATGGATAAACAAACAAAATCCATCTATTTGCTGTCTACAAGAAACTCATTTTAGACCTGAGGACACCTTCATATTGAAAGTAAGGGGATGGAGAAATATCTATCATGCTACTGGAAGACAAAGAAAATCTGGAGTAGCTATACTTATATCAGACAAACTGGACTTTAAAGTAAAGGCAGTAACAAGAGATGAAGAATGGCATTATATAATAATTACAAGGTCTATCCATCAGGAAAAGCTAACATTAGAAATGTCTACACACTGAATACGGGAGTACAGTGTAGTTAATTACAAACAGAAGCAATCTTATGGATAAGAATGTGCTAATAGCAGGGGACTTTAATACTCCACTTACAGCAATGGATAGATCAACTGGACAGAAAATCACTAAAGAAACAATGGACCTGAATGACACATTGGAGCAGATGGATTTGACAGATATATTTAGAACTCTACATCCCGAGGCCAGGGAATTTACTTTCTCCTCAAGTGCTCATGGTACATTCTCCAACATAGATCACATACTGGGACATAAAGCAGCCCTCAATAAACATAAAAGAATTGAGATCATACCATGNTCAAAAAGAAAAGAGAGAGCACCCAAATAGACAAAATTATGAATAAAATGGACTTACGACAATCAAGCCCTCAGAAATACAAGCAATTATCAGGCAATACTATGAGAAATTATATGTCAACAAACTGGACAACTTAGAAGAAATGGACAAATTCCTAAAAACACACTCACTACCAAAATTCATACTGGAAGAGATAGAAAACCTGAAGAGACCCATAACAAGTGAGGAAATCGAATCAGTTATCCAAAATCTCCCAACAAATAAGAGCCCTGGGCCAGATGGCTACCCTGGGGAATTCTACCAGACATTTAAAACAGAATCAATACCCATTCTTCTCAAGCTATTCCAAAAAGTAGAAATCGAAGGAAAACTTCCGGACTCATTCTATGAAGCCAGCATCACTTTGATTCCCAAGCCAGACAGAGACGCAGCAAAAAAAGAGAACTACAGGCCAATATCCTTGATGAATACGGATGCAGAAATCCTCAACAAAATACTCGCAAATCGAATCCAACAGCACATAAAAGGAATTATCCACCATGATCAAGTAGGATTCATTCCTGTGTTACAGGGCTGGTTCAATATTCGCAAATCAATCAATGTAATATATCACATGAACGAAAGAAAAGATAAAAACCATATGATCCTGTCGATAGATACAGAAAAAGCATTTGACAAGATACAGCATCCCTTCTTAATAAAGACCCTCAAGAAAGTTGGAATAGAAGGAACTTACTTAAACATCATAAAAGCCACATATGAGAGGCCCTCTGCTAACATCATCCTCAATGGGGAAAAAGTGAGAGCTTTTCCCCTGAGATCAGGAACTCAGGAACATGACAGGGATGTCCACTCTCACCACTGTTGTTTAACATAGTGCTGGAAGTCCTAGCAATAGCCTTTAGACAACAAAAGGAAATAAAAGGCATCAGAATTGGCAAAGAAGAAGTCAAACTTTCACTTTTTGCAGACGACATGATACTCTACATAGAAAACCCAACAGATTCTACCAGAAGCCTACTAGAACTGATCCGTGAATTCAGCAAAGTGGAAGCGTATAGAAATCGGTTGCATTTTTATACGCCAATAATGAAGCAACAGAAAGAGAAATAAAGAAGCTGATCCCATTCACAGTTGCACAAAAAAGCATAAAATACCTAGGAATAAACCTAACCAAAGATATAAGAGATCTGTATGATGAAAACTATAGAAAACTTATGAAGGAAATTGAAGAAGACACAAAGAAATGGAAAAAGATTCCATGCTCATGGATCCAAAGAATAAATATTGTTAAAATGTCATTACTGCCCAAAGCAATCTACACTTTCAATGCAATCCCAATCAAAATTGCACCAGCATTCTCCTCAATTGAGAGTCCAAAAATAGACCCACCCAGTTATGGTCAGTTGATTTTCGACAAGGGTGCCTGGGCAGTTCAATAGGGAAAGAATAGTCTTTTCAGCAGATGGTACTGAGACAACTGGATATCCTCATGTAAAAGGATGAGGTTGGACCCTCACCTCACATGGTATATTAAAATGAACTAAAAATGGATCAAGACCTAAATATAAGAATTAAAACTATAAAACTCTTTAATTTTTATGTTTTATTTATTTTTGAGAGAGAGAGATAGAAAGAGAGAGCCAGTGTGACCAGGGGATGGACAGAGAGAGCGGGAGACATAGAATCCAAAGACAGGCTCCAGGCTCTGAGCTAGCTGTCAGCACAGAGCCCGATGCAGGGCTGGAGCTTACGAAC